>NC_067401.1:389744572-390049572 GCF_016432865.1 Antechinus flavipes
TCCTTAAGCCCCAAAATCCCTAACGCTAGGGATTCTCAGAAGAGTGAACAGAACTTTCGAGCAAAGCTCAATCAATAAGAGTGCGGGGATGGTAAAAAATAAAACAAAACAAAACCAAAAAACAGCCAGATAAGTGTACGGAGTCGGACTCAGAGAGTTGTGCAAAGAGGTGAGAGATGCCAGATTCCGCCGCTTCAAGTTAAAGAAAGTAGCGACTGTGGACTTGGGGCACCGTGTGTGTGTGTGTGTGTGTGTGTGTGTGTGTGTGTGTGTGTGTGTGTGTGTGCTTCTTCACAATCCGGCTCTTCCAACAGCTCTGCTCATGTTCAAAGAAAATCAAAGTCAGTTCTAGGCACTGAGAGGAGACATCAATCCAAAGGAGAAAGCCCACTGGTCACCATGCAACCTTCTTATTTGTCCCTCTCTTAGTCTCGAAGAACACAGCGCACTGCCCTTTCCGCCCCTTCCCCCTCTCCAGTGCTTTTTTCATAAGTAAACTTTTTTTTTTTTTTTAAATAAGCAATCAATTACAGTAATTTGCTGTTTTCCCAAAAGGAATTTGGAGAGCCTAGCAGAGGCAAGGGAGGAAAGGGACCGAGGGAGGAGCTGGGGGAGGGGGAACGGGAGGGAGGGAGGGAGGAGAGGACACACACACACAGAGACAGAGAGACAAAGAGAAAGGAAAGGAAGGGAAAGAGAGAGAGGGGAGTAGGGAAGAGAGAGAAAGAAAGAAAGAGAGAGAGAGAGAGAGAGAGAGAGAGAGAGAGAGAGAGAGAGAGAGAGAGAGAGAGAGAGAGAGCTGTTAAGTTCGTCTCCACCGACAGAGATGCGTGCTGCGGCAGTCTCACAAGGGAACCAATGCCTTTGGGTAAATGACATTCTTAGCTGTTGTAAAAAAAAAAAAGGCGCTAGGTCCGGGTTAGGGTGACACGCTTGGTTATCTCACTTTGCACTGAGTAAGATGTTCTTTTAAAGACCAAGATATGCACGGAGTTTGATAAACTTTCTTGGCACTGGATACCAGTCAGTCTCTTTTGAGTTGTGTATGGGAACATGTTTTGGGGAAAGGTACAGAGAGATAACATTAAATGTGAGGTGCAACACATTGTTTATATCATACATTCATAAGTAATTGAATATAATTGAATAACTGCATTCAGAGAATGCATGGTGTTCTGTGTAATGCATTATTTGCAAAATATTTAATAACATATATAAGTAAACTAGAATGCATAACACATAGTATAGCAATACTTCATTGCATATATTTCCCCAGGAATATACCCATTAATTAGCTAAAGAATGCTTGGAGAATCATAGAAAAGACTCTTGGATCTCCTGACAAATCAGCTTCAGACTTATAGTACTCCCGCAGAATCATGGAATATTAGAATTGGAAGACACTTTAGAAGTCATCTACTCCAGAATAGTCACTTTACAAAGGGGGAAATTGAGGTCTGGAGAAGAGAATTAACAGGATCTAGATAGTGTCAGAACTGGGATTAGAACTATAGTTTCCTGTCTCTTAGTCTGTGTTCTTCATCCAGATGAAAGGAGTGAACTTCACTCATATACTTTCCAGTTCTAATTTGAAAAAAAAAAATATATATATATATATTTACCACTGTGGACATCTCTAAAGGATACTCCTCCATATTATCCTTTTGCATAAATATCTAACCACACAGAGTTACACATCTATATATCTAAATCTATATCTAAGTGTCTATAAAATCTATGGCATGTTTGGAGTACAAAGCCTTTGACAATGGACCAGATCTAATCACCTGTTTCCCAATCTCTCTTTGGATTTTGCTTCTGTTCCAAGCAACTAGAACACAGCATCAAACTTCTGAAAGTAGTATAAGTTATATAATTGGAACCAGATAACCATAGGCAGGTAACTAAAGGGCCTTAAAACTTTTTTTTTCTTTTTGGAAAGGGAATGCTCTTTCATTTACCCTCTGACTATCTCATTTCTTCTCTAAAAGCTGTCAGCTCAGATCAGCCTGGAACCTTCTATATAAAACTTCAGTTTGGTATAGATCTGTGCTGGCATATAGTAGGTACTTAATAAATTCTTGCTGACTTGGTTGTATACTAAATCCACTAGAGCTCTTTGGGTTGATTTGGAACATAGCCCAATATGACTGCAATGGGAATAGAGTGAAGAAGGAGGCATAAGTGTTCTGAGAAGGAATTGGACCCCAAAAGAGGCCCCTGGTTCCGGGGAACCAGCTGTGGAATTCTATCTCCCACCTAGGTCTGACGCCAGGAAGCGCTAGGACAGGTTTAAGGTGTCAGAGTGTTGGGGAGAGTGGACACTGGCTGAAGTGATGAGTGAGTACCGATGTCTGAACTCAGTCAGGATAAGCCCCAGAGGCTTGAGAGACCTGCCACTCGAGCCTCTCTTCTCCCCAGATCCTTTGATAGAGGAGGAAGAAGTAGCACTGGCTCCTGGGCCAAGGGATCCTCAGCCTCTTAGCCTGGGAGAAAGCTTTCATTTCTAAAGTTACTTGGAAAGTCACCTGGAGCAATCTGTGTAAATATCTCTGTGTTTATTTGTCTTTACCTCTGTCTCTATATGTGTCTGTCTCTCACTGACAGGGATATAGGAAAGAGGTGAAGGGAAATGGTGTTCTCCATTGGCGGAAAGCAGGAAAAAGCATCAATTTTCTTCCCTCTACTTCTTCCTCTATCTCATGCCTCCCATCCCACAAATTTTTCCAAATCAGAACAATACCATTTTTTCCTCCTCCACCTGCTAGAAAACAAGTTCTAAGGAAGAACATCCAGCAAAGTAAAGCAAAGCAGCACAGGGGAGTAGGTCAATGTCTCCATTCTGCCCTCATCTCCTCCTGGCCTCAGACCTAGAGTTAGAGGGAACAAATCATGACCATTCACTGTCTTGGTTCTCTGAAGAATGAGGTATAAATTAGTACTTGTACTTGTGTGTTGGGAGTGTGGGGAGAGCAGGGAAAGTTGTTTTGGTCCTACAGTCTTTTGGTCAAAAATATTTGTAATGTGGATCCTTGTTTCCCTGATTGAGGGTTTCTCTTTCTATCACTAGCTCTCAGCTAGAACACCATAAAAGTGTTCATTGTTATTGCTCTAAGTAGCATGGTTCAAACACTGTTCAGGCATAGTCCTGAGATTATGCTCAGTCCGGGGTCCTAAAGCCAGAGTTACAGACACTTGGCCTAAGTACACTTGAGCTTTTTTTGGTACACCATTCCAACATCTCTTTAGAGTTTTTTTGTCCCAGTGATTCAACAACCCTAAGTGGAATAAATGGTTGGAGGGAGATGCAGATGAAAGAGCACTACATTCTACGGGAAGGTTTTGTCTGGTGAAAATGAATGCTCTTTGTCTCCTTCAACTCTCTTTGCCATATATTTGTCTTTTTATCTTTCTTCCCTCCCTCTCCCCCTCTCCCTTTCTCCCAACTTCCCTTCCTCTCTCCTTCCCTCCCTCCTTCTCTCCTTCCCTCCCTCCCTCCCTTCCTCTTTTCCTCTCCCTTCCTTTTTCTTTTCCTTCCTCCCTCCCTCTTTTTCTCCCTCCCTCCCTCTCTCTCTTTCTCCCTGCTTCCCACCCTCTCTTTCTCCCTTTCTCCCTCCCTCCCTCCCTTCCTTCCTCCTTTTATCTCTCCTCCCTCTTTCCCATTTTTCTCCCCCCTCTCTCCCTCCCCTCCTTTCTCCCCCTTTCCCCTTTTCTCCCTCCTCTCCTCTTCTCTCCCTCCCTCATTTCTTACCTTCCTCCCTCCCTCCCTCTCTCCCTTCCTTCCTTGCTTCCTTCCTTCCTTCCTTCCTTCTTTGCTTCCTTAAATCCATCTAGTTTGTGTTGCACTGTTGCCTCTTCTAACTTTTCATTTTCCTGAGGACAATACAAAATTTTTGTAACCATTTCCTTAAGTGATATGTTTTAGGGCATTGTTGACTCAAAAAAATAGCATTTAGTGGATTCAGTCTGTTATAGTAAACAGAAAGAAATAAAAAGAAGACTAATTTCTCTTCTTGTTACCTAAGAACTCAAACTTTGTGAAGCTCATGACAGGTGACTTGAAACTTCAGAAAGAAACAGCATTCTGACCAATCTGAAAGTCCAAGATAATATAACATATGTTGCTAGAAGGGAATACTTGTCTTAGAATTAATGTTCAAAAGCCAAGGAAGAATAGACAACGTGCCCATTAGCCCAGCCTCCACATAACTTCTCTTAGTCCTTTAACTGTGGAACTAACTTGTCTTAAATAACACATCTGTGGTTATTAATTTTTTCACACTAAGTTAAGCCTAGCTTTAACAAAGCTCCATGTTTTTAAAGATAGAAACACACTACAAGTTTTCATCAAAGTGTCAGAATGCTGGGACACAAATACTGTAACACAGAAGAAATTCTACAGAGTTCGCAAGTATTATTTGAAAAAAAAATGTAGTTTACATTTGACTGTTTGATAATCACTCCAAATGGCTAGTCTTGAACGCCTGCCTATTTTCAAACTCAATCTTTTTATCCTTAAATGATTATCCTTAAAACGATTATTGAAGAACAATAGTCTAAATGGAGATGACATGTTATGAATTATATTTTCCAACTAATTTAGGCTAGTACATATGACAGATGAAAAAATCATTTATTCTGGATATAGTGAAAGAATTTTTATCTATTGAAATAATTAATTTCTTTCTTTAAAATTCTTGAGATACACATGCACAATCTATATGCTTGTTAACTCTAGGAAGTTCAACTTTGTAAAACAACAACAACAAAGTGAAAAGCAATGATTTGCAAAGGTGATTCACTTGATAAGATTTCATTACATTAAAGCAGATACATCACAAGTGGAGTAGTTTGTACTTACTGATAGGCGTTAGTCCATGCTTTACTGATTCCTGGATGCCGTCAGTATCAGAACTAGAAGACATTCTTAGGTATAATTATAGGTCACTCTTGGACTTAAAGCATATACCATTGAGGAAGATAAAGGTGAAACTTGTCAAATTTTCTGGCCTTGGGAAAGATACTACAGACTATAGTAACTTTCAGTGAAAGTTAACCAACCTCCCTCACACACACACACACACACACACACACACACACACATACACACACACACACACACATACACACACACACACACACACAAATGTTCAAGAATTCAAAAAGTAACAAGCAGATCTTTCACTGGACTCTGTACTTTTTTCCAACATTAGTGACCTGTTGTAAACCATGGATCCAGTTTCATGATGGTCTCTAATCAGAGGAATTGAAACTTATGGTAGGCTTGACCCCATCACGTGGTTTTGTGCAGGTTGATAAGAGCACCCTGTTATAAAGTGACAGCAAAAGAGATAAGAGCTCCTGGCAGATAAAGGCAGAGAAATGATTAACTCAGAAGGGGAGAGGTGCTATACAGCAGAGAGTGAAAAGTTGTAAAATTGTGGGTCAGAGGATCATACTTAGTGGACAAAACTCCATACCAACTTAAATCTAGTAACTAAAAATTTAGGCTTGTGATATGTCCCCTAGATGTTGTCACTGCTTTGCATAGAGGAGAGCATACATCACTGTAATGGCTTCTACAAATACACTTTAAATGATAACAATGGCTGACAAAATTAATTCCTTTAGAGATGATTGCGAATATGATTGACACTTTGAATCACTAGTAGTAAGACTTTTCGAGTCTAAGGTTATTTATTTATTTAGTTTTGGCTGACCAAACCTTTTTTATTGCACCTACTCATTAGACAGAGGGCTAACCTTACCTTGTTTGTAAGTTGATCAATTGGTTAAGAGGGCAACCTATTTCCCCCCAATAAAGTAAAACTTTTACTTTGAGGTTAAGTATTGCTACGATGGGAAAATCATATATGTTGAATACCTCTTACACAATTTTAAAAATTGTTTTTCCTGGCTGGGTTCATCAAACATTCAGATTGGTGGCTTTTTACTGAGCTGAATTGCTGGAAGAATATTGTTAGAAGGACCAATAGTGCTTTTTACTTATTTATTTTTTCCAAGTTTGATGTTTAGATATGCATTGAATAGCTATGCTTTTCTTTAAAATCATAAATCTGAATTGCTTTTAAAAAAGAATACTTTTCCCAAAATCATGATGCAATTAGTAGCTTCCCAAAGATGGATAAAATCACAGAAACATTTTATCTAGCCGTCTTGTTTTTCAGATGAGGGAAGGGGTTGAAGTCTTTGGTAGTGTATTGACTTGCCTAAGATCACAGAGTTAGCCTTAGTAATTCACATTTATATATGTCAGTCTCCCAGCCCAGAGCTTTTACAAATATACCAAATTACCATGGGGAGGGACTATCCCCTACTAACCCTGGGAAAAACAGCAGATTCCCAGTCACACAAAGCATTCTCCAATTGGGCAGTCCATAGTCTTCTCTTGCTCATATTCTTCACAGGATAAAGAAGGGGCATCCTCTAACCTACAGGCATCTATTCTCATTAGTAGGATGTCTAGTTTGTTGTTGTGACCATACTTGTTGACAAAACTTTTCTGACAAAAAGGATTCTGAGGCTAGGTAATGACGGGAAAAATATAACTTCAACTCCTTAAATTTCAGAAAGATTGAGTCCCCTAGAGTGACTTCCAAAGACTCATGAGTTTTGTGATATGATTTAGCCCTAGGCTCTCTCTTGGTCTTGACTGATCTGCTAAACAAAGCTATAAATTCTGATACTTTATTGTACAGAGATTGTCTCTAGTCCTGGTGTCCAGGACCATTAATGTCCTTGATATTCAGGTGAAGGAAATAGTGGCATTTTCACAGTCTTTATTGAGCTTTACTTGTATGTGAGCTTTACTTACCATTACTCACTGAGCTTGTATGTGAAAGTGAGAGATCTCTCTTATCTTCCTCTGAGGTACTGGCAGCTCTTAGATGGCCAGTGATCCCTATACGAAGGTAAAGTTAAGTCAGCAAGCATTTATTAAGCCCCTACTATGTTCCAGGAACTATGCCAAGTGATAGGGATACAAAGAAAGTAAAAACAAAATAAATTAAAAAAAAAAACTAGAAAATTAATGCATTTTCTACTCTCAAGGAGCTCAGAGTCTGGTTGAAGAAACAATATGAAAATAATTTTGTATAAGCAAGATATATACAGGACAAATCAAGGCAATTAACAGAAGAGTGACACTGGTGTTAAGGAAGGTTGGAAAGGAGGTCTTGTAGAAGATAGGTCACCATTTGTTATGATCAATATTTTCATACCTTGTCTTTATATCCCTAATTTCATCAGGCAGTCTAAAATAATTTTGGATGGATCTCAAAGAATGCTATTATCCATCTTTACAAATGATAGTGCAGAGGTATAAGGGGCAAAAGTAGACTAGGAAGTGATCCACATGTGCGTTAGGATATGAAAATTGTTGTATTCCTCTTTACTCCCTCTCCTAGCTACTGTCTACTAGAAGCTCTATTAGAATACATGGAACTTGACATTATTTAGTGAGATAATATTATGTCCTAAGTCACTATCTATGTTACAATCCATGGTCCTGGCTATGTAGATAATAGAACCACACAATAAATCAGAAGAAAAGAAAATATATTCCAGAAATCAAATGTCAGGAGTCATAAATGGTTGCCAGTTTTAACTTAGAGAATCTAATGCACATTTTAAATGGTGAAACTCTAAATAGGATGATACTACTTACATCAAAGCTTCTTAAACTGTGGGTCACAACTCTATATGGGGGCATATAACTGAATGTAGGGATCTCAAAATTATGATTTATTATCAGCAAATGCTTGATTAGTAAACCTATTTTATATACCTATATGCTTGGGGTCATGTAAAAATTTCTTGGGTGAAAAAGGGTCTTTAGTGTAAAACATTTATAATTTTATTTTTACTTATGTATTTACTTAATACCATACTTGGCTGGATCCCAATATATGGGAATGACAATTCTCCCTGTCCTCTCCTCCCATTTTCTAGCTTCCCTCCCCTAGAGCCTTAGAAAACCTATTATGTAATCACTCACCCAGTATAGTATTTGAATGGGCTGTTTGCTTTTTTTTTGTCTTGTTCAAATTGGGAAGATGTCCCTAGCCTGCTACCATATGTGTAGCTTCTCAGAGTGATTTGCCTTTATCACAATAAGACTATTTTAAACAAATAAGACCCTCTAAGCCATTAGCAGGCCCCTTTACACTGAATTATGGGACAGTCCAATGTGCAAATTCAGGATATATCGCCTTCCATGGTTTCACTAAATGGAAAATGTTTCTGAAGTCAGAAAGGTCACTGCTTAGGGAGGCCTTCCTCAGTTTGTTAATGATAGTAATATGATATAAAACAAAGAGCCATCATTGTCTCATCAGGAACAAGTTACATCAGACTAAAGTCATTTCCTTTTTTTGACAGGATTACTAAATTAATAAATGAAGGAACGGGGTGGATATGGTTTATTTATATTTTAGCAAAGCTTTCAATAAAGTATTTCAATAAATAAAAATAAAATTTTATTTTGGAGAAGATGGAGAGATATAGATTAGACAATAATATAGCCAAATGGATTCATAGTTGGTTGGATGGCTGGACTCAAGGAATTTTTGTTAATTATTCTATGCCAGTGTTGGAGCAAGTATCCAGTGGAGTGTTCCAAGGATCTGCCCTTGCTTTGTGCTATTTTACATAGTTACGATGGGAGGACAGATTAAGATTTTTAATAAGCTAGAATATCTAATAAGATCAAATTCAATAGGGATGAATCTAAAAATATATACTTATATTTGGATACAAAAATCAGCTGTACAAATAAGAGATGGGGAAGAGCATTTATAAACTGGAGAGTTGTTTAGAGGAGGATGAACAGTATGGTGAAGGATTTTGAGTTTGTAATATATAAAGAATGGATGAAAGAACTGGGAAGGCTTGAAGTCTCTCATTCAGGAGAGAGAATAGACTTATTCTTTTTGGCCTAAAAGAGCAGAACTAGGGGGTAGAAGTTGCAAAGATGCCAATTTAGACTTAATGTCAGGAAAATAAAGTAACAAACTTCCCAATAATTTGTACTGTCCCAAAGTGGGATGAGCTGCCTGAGGAGGTGCTGAATTAAGCTCCAATGTACTTGAGTAACTAGAGTGGAAGTTCCCTCACCTATGAGTTAGGCTAAACAGCTGCTGAGTTGCTTCTAACATAAATTCTATGATTCTGTAACATTGGCTTAAGAGCAGCGAACTTGGACTATAGTCCTAACTATCACTAATTTTTTTTTTTTTTTTTTTTTGTGATTTTGAACAAGTCACTTAAACCTTCTGAGTTTTGGGTTTCCCTTTTGTAAATGAAAGGATCTGATCTCATGGATCTCTTTGGTGCCTTCCAGTTCTATAATGTTAATGTATACTTCCTAATGTACACACACACACACACAAAATGTGTATTTCCTAATGTATACAATATACATTTTAAAATATTTTGGCTCAAAGAAGATAATTCAATAAATAATTTCATATTTTTAGCACATGTAGTTTTAATTTGAATTATAGTTGATTTAATATTATTATGTACTATTCATGTATGCCTTTAAGATTTACAAAGTATTTTTTCACACATTTCATTTGGTCCTCACAAAAACCCTGGGGGGTAAATACTGTTATTATCACCATTTTAGAGATTAGGAAACTGAGGCTGAGAGAGAGGTTAAGTCACTTGCTAAGAATGATACAGATAGCTAGTAAATGACTCACTCTGCAATCTCCCCATACTTTAGAAAATGGACGGATTTTTTAAAAAGTGACCAAGACTGTGCTGATAAGCCTCCAAGACCTTATTTGGATTAGTCCTCAGATGACAGACATCTAGTCTATTATTTGGCCCATCTTTGAAGCCCTTTCAGTCTGGTGACACTTGCCAGAACTTTTATCCTACTGGCAGAACCTCGAGTCACCTTTATGCTTTGACAAAGTATTTAACACTCTAAGTGTGTTTATAATAAACATTTAAAAATCATATAAAATTGCAAGCATGATAAATTTATTACTATCTATACAATTGTAGATAAGCCAATATAAGTTGGGTTGTACCCATACTTGTAAAATTGGAAAAGAAAGAAACTTGAAGGGATGTTTAATTTTATAGGTTGGTCCAGTTATAGATGGACTTTGTTTAATGAAACAGACAAAATGTAAAAAGTTGATTTTATTTATTGATTTATTTGACGAGCCATATCTAATGTTAAGCATACTAGAGCAATTGCTAATCAAAGGAACCCATTTAAAAAAATATGTAAAGCAAAAATTCCCTCATTCAACATAAATTGGTCTTTTCTCTTAGTTCACATTTTGTCTATTTTCTTAAAGCAAGTGTGTGTGTGTGTGTGTGTGTGTGTGTGTGTGTGTGTGTGTGTGTGCATGTATATATGTAGGGACTATGGTAGGATGAATCTTGAATTAGATTAATAATAGGCACATTCTTCCCTTGAGAATTTTCTTGGACACTATGTAAGGGTTGGAAAATGGGAAATGTAGCAAATTTTTGTCTGTGGCTAGAAACTTTTTTTCTGTCTCATCAGAGTCAGTATCATTTCCATTAGTCCCTTGTCTGGAACATGTAAAAGAGTTCTCAGAACATGGGGGAGAGGGATACAAACTATAGACACTCATGATTTGGGCTGCCAGACTGACTTGTCACAATTTCTTTGAAACAAGTGTCAAGATTATTTTAAAACTCACCTCCCTCCCTTTTGGATACATTGTCATCTGGTTGAAAGACGGATTGCTGGACAAACAGCACTTTATTAATTTTCTTCAGGATGGCATGGCTGGAACACTCAAGGACATTTATTAACCCCTAGTAAGCCAGCTTTTTAAAAACAGGTTTAGGATAGAGTTATGGCATTGTCAGAACAAATATTGTGGCTTCAAGCCAAGGGGTCAAGCATAAAAGATAGAAATGACCAAAACAAACAAACAAAAGGAGTTAATGTTTTTATTGTGACTGCTTGGATTCTTATAACCTTCAACCTGAAAATTCAGATGTTCATGGGAGGGTTCTAATGAAACCATAGAAATGGTTTTGATCCATATGGAGGTAGTTTTCATATAGAGAAATTTTTGATTGCCTCAGTGCTCTGGAATATCGTCTAGCCCTGTTAAGTTTTTCATAATGTGTGCCTTTGGTTAGAAAGAAGGACCAGGTGAGGTTCATTTATTTTGCAGTTATTACAGAATAACTAAGAATCAGTGAATTTTAGCATTAGGGAATTTTCTGAATTTGTGGTTTGGGGACCTAGAATTTAAAATGTATGTTGCTTTTTGAAAATTCCTGTTGCTACTTGGTTGAATTTTAATTGTTTAATTCCTACAGAAAACACCAGAAAAGATATTGAAATTGGAGTTGGGGAAGTCTAGTTTCAAATCTTGTTTCAGATCTTTATCAGCTATATTATCCTGGTTACCTCTTCATTATCATTTCTGAACTTCTTTGCTTTAAAGTCTATGAAATGGGACTAATTCTTTGAGTCCTATCTTGAAGGGTTGTTATAAGGAATAAATAGGATAATGAATGCAAAACATGCTTTATCAACTTGAAAAAAGCTCTTTAAATGACTGAAAAAATGGTAAAGCATTTATTAACTACTTACTGTATGCAAATCACTATGCTAAGTATAGAAATAGAAAAATGAAGGTGGTAACTGAGAAAATATATGGGAGGTAATATATGCAAGTCAAATGGAAAAGTGCCATGGTCATTAGATTGCAAAAGCAGATGGTAATGCACCTTCTTTACGTTATTTCCACTTATCCATTTATGATATTGTAACATGTGATAATTCCAAGGATTTTGGTAGTTAAGAACTTTCTTTTTGGGGGGGGGGATTTCAGTAGCTGTGGATGTCAGGTGTATTCCATTTTTTGTCAACCTCTAAAGGATCACCAGACCTAAAGTAGATTAAAAGATGATGACATTAAGATTCCTTTTAATTAAAAGCATGCATTTCCTGGCATCCCTTTTTATGCAGAATTCGATATACATAAGTTATTGATAAATAGTTTATTATATTAAAATGAAATTGCAAGTTAGTTCTTTACATTGTCATATGGGTCTATAAATATATACTCAGAGAGACAGCAGGGCTAATGTAGGGAAAAGAGACTTAGAGATGGGAGGTCTAGGTTTTAATCCTGGTTTTGTTTTTTATCACATCATTTCAGGAAGCTCTCTGAGTCTCAATTTCTTTATCTGTAAAATGAAATTACTAATGTACTATTACCTCATAGAGTTGTTGTGGACAGGATTTAAAAATGGTATATTCATTTGAAGTATATAAGCATTAGTTAATTGTTGTCCTTCACTTGCAAAGGGTACCAAAATGGTTCTCTATGGTAGAGATGAGTTACAGTGTGCCTGATTACTAGTGATCAGATTAATATGAGGTCAGAATCCTCTACTCCAGCTCAAGCACAACTTGTCCATGTGTACATTTCAGGTAGATTCTCTAACTTTGTGCATCTCATGTTTCTTCTGAGGTAATTTAATTCTGCTTTGTTCTCAGAGCACAGCACCTTCTCTGATGCTAGGTGGTCTTATGCCAGTCTCTCCCATATCACAAATCAGTTCTAAAGTTTGTAAGAGAGACCTTGAGAGTGTCCTTGTATCATTTGCTCTGACCATCATGTGAGCATTTGCCTTGTGCAACTTCTTTGTAAAATACTCGTATACACATATATAAATATATACATGTATATATTTATATATATGTGTATCATCTATCCAACTATCTATCTATTTATCCATCCATCCATCCATCTATCCATCTATCCATCTGTCCATCCATCTATCTACATATTATCTATCTGTCTATCTATCCATCCACCCACCCATCCATCCATCCATCCATCTATCCATCCATCTATCTATCCATTATCTATCTATCTATCCATCCACCCACCCACCCACACATCCATCCATCTATCTATCTTCTTGTTCATTATTCTTTGTATTTTTGCTTCACATACATTTCCAATATTCTTTTCATTTCCCCTTTATTCTGGATCTTCCACATACAGATTTAGAACTGGCATGGACTTCAGCAGTCATTTAGTCAAATTCCCTCATTTGAGAGATAAGGAAACTGAGTTCCAAAGATCTGAAATGACTTTACCTGAATTCAAACAGGTGATAAATAGCAGAATCTGGATTGAAATCTAGATCCTCTGACACTAAACTTGACAATTTCCCCACTGTTTATGCTGCTTCCCCATGGTCAGATTAATTTGAAAAAAAAAAGTTTCAGTGTCCTAGAAAATATAATCTGAACTGGGTATGGGGGTGCATGCCTTAATTTCTGGGACCGAGGGCACTGACCTTAAGAATTCTGAGCTGTAATGGGCTAACTCAATCAGGTTTTCACATTAAATTCATCATTAGTATGGCAGACCTCTAGAACTGGGGCACACCAGAATGTCTAAGCTGGCCCAGAAATGGAGCAGAGTCAAAACCCAAGAATAACCCCTTGCATTTCTAGCCTGGGTTAGATAGACACAGTCTATACATATATGCAAACATATGTACACATGTATATATGGTCTATATGTATATATAAAAATATAACTACATTTATATATGATACAATATAAATAATTTAATTACTATAACATAATATAATATATATGTAGTTGTTTATCCTTCATTTTTGAAGATGAACAATGATATAATGGGTAATGTATCAACTTGCACATGAATTGGATTTAAGTGAGGTAAGGTTGCCCAAGGTGGTCAATTATGTCTTCTAGAATCATTGAAAGGAAGATGACTAGTGATGGCCCAGGATGCAGTGGGTGTTGCCCTGGTACCTTTGATGTCTGTTTCAAATACCTTTATGTCTGTTGGAACAAATTGTTCTCATCTAGCTATTCCTCCTGGGAAAGTCTTAATACGCTTGGGGTAGATGTTCTGCTAACTTACTGATAGGTTTGAGGTCTGTCAGTTATCCTTAACCTGGCTTAACTCAGCCATAATAGTTTACTGTGTTATGGCCATTGAACATGTTACAGCTTCATGGAGCCAAGTGAGAATTGGGTGAGTCAGATGAACACCAAAGTTGGATGACAGCCCTGAAAAGGGCTTGAAAAGCTCTTTTACCAGAGATTCTAGTCCTCTTGGAATACCCCATACATTCCTATAATATAATAAAAATATGAACGTAATATAATATTTACATATGTATGTGTGTGAATGTATATATGCATATTCTAGATTGAGAATTCCATAAAATAACATATGGGGACTAATGTTAGTGATATGATGGAGGGCATGTAAGGAAAATGGGAAAAGGATATATGAAAAATATACATTCCCATTCCTTATTCCTAGTCTCCCTGTGGCTATTCCCTGCTTAGCCTATGCCCTGCCTTGGCTCTAGCCAGCCAGTGGAGAATCATTCACCTTGGGCTTCAGTTTAAGTGGTTGGAGTCTGGGCGCCCTCTGGAAGGCAGAGGTAGGAGCAGCACCTGTAAATCCCAGTATAACATGCACTGGGAGTCAGAAGGTTGTCTTCCTACCACTTAGATAATCTTATTCAAGTTAAAATGTTTTCAAAATCTCATGTCTATGACAAATTAAATGTGGTCCAATGCTAGAGTATCATTGAAAATGTTATCTTCTTGGACTGGGGAGGGGATCCATAGAGTTAAGTAACTTTTTAATCTACTATGATTTTTTTTTTTTAGCTGTTTTGTTTGACCCTTTTAATTACTAATGCTACATGTATCAGTTGCCTTTTATTAATTTTTGTTTTGAAGTTTATTGGCATTTTATCATTAAAATTATGTCTTCTATTAAATATATGATTGGAAGTTATTGCTTCTGGGGTGTGATTTTCTTAAGCCCATTTTCCTCTCTTATAGAAGACAGTTTCAGTTTTATAATGGATCTAACTGTGCCTTAGGAATAGACAGAAAATTGCTTAAAGGCAACTTTTCTTTTGTGCTGTTATATGGATATTATCCACATATAACATAAATAAAGGAGTGGATCTATTTTTGTTAATTAAGATTCAATTATGCGCATAGTTTAAAATGGTCAATGTATCACATTTTTAGAACATTTAGCTGACTTCATGAGAATCAGAATGGTATAGTAAATAGAGGGCTGGGCATGAAATCAGATTAAAGTCCTATCTCAGATTATACTATAAGACCCTGGGAAAGTCACATGCCCCAGGCAACTTGCCAAGACTATATTTTGCAGAATATTGCAGATCTGCTTTGGTGAAGGGAATTTCTTCAATGAGAGATTTCTACATGGATGACATCACAGATTCAATTAAAAAGTGATAACATCAAATAATGTTTTTTTCTACTCTAGAGCAGCTGTAATGCTTTAATAGTTAGCCTTCTGTCATTATTTTTATGCCAATTGACATATTTTTAAATTGATAAATTTTAAAATCTAAGTTCATTTGATCACAAATAAAATACAACACTAGGAAAGGATGGTGGGTATGAAATAAATATGTAGTTGGGATGGTGAGGTATTGTTGGATTTTCCACGTTGGAATTTTGGAAGATATTTATCATTCCCTTCTATTCACTCCTAGCTTAGTCACAAATGCTATTGCATATACTATAGAAGGCTTGATATGATTCACATACTTCCTGAAAAAGAGACCATATAATTTAATAGCATTATAAAATGATTTGCTTTTATTCCCTTCCTTTTTCTATATGGTTAATGAAACATATAACAGCACAAAGATTGAATTTCAAGCTATGCCACCTGCTTCTGATCAGACTGCAGAAATGGTTAAAGAGAAGTAAAAAAAAAATAAAGGAATAATGATAACATCCCTAGACTGGGTGGTATACTAGAATCTTTAAAACATGTTTATTTATTGCTTGCCACCTTCTCATTCACTCTCCAATCCAATTTATTGGCATGCTGAAGAAACATTTTATTAATGAGTGACTCTGGCCTTTTGAAGCTTATCTGACAGACTAATTTAATAGAAATGGTCGCTTAGAACTTGACTTTGTGAGAAAAGAACAGATTTTTTTGAAAGAGGAAATGGAGTAACTTTCACATGTGGTACAAATAACAGGTGCTTGGAACTCAGACTCTGCAGACACGTAACAAGCAATCACAACCAAGTTGAGGAAAGATACACATTCACCAGGAACAGCACATTTACAGTCTTGGGTTCTCCCAGGAAGACTTAGCCTTTCATTTGATCAATCTCAGCATTTTCCATTCTAGTGTTCTGTTTTTATACTGCCCACTCCTAATTCTCAGTCTGCCACACACCACAGAGTATAATTACAGTCACTCACACTTAACAAGAATATTCTTTTATAATGACAAAATACTATCTGTTTACTGATTCCTGAAAGACTTGTAAATGTTTGATAGATGACTAATGACTCCAATGTATCTTTGCCAAAATCTAAAGGCATACAATGACATCCTATGAATGCACATTCCACAATACCATTCAAATTCAGTTAACGAGCAATATATTCCCACTGAAAACTTCCTGAATGGATATCTTCCATGAAACTCAGTAGTCAAAAATATTGGTTAGAAATTGCCATTCATATAATGTTAAGTTCCAGGTCAACTACCTCCCACATGAAAAGCAGCATGGCAGAATGGATGGAAAACTGATTTAGGAATTAGGAAGGTCAGAGTTCAATTGCTTCTTCAGACAAAGAAAGGCTTAATGACCCTAAATTCTTTTGTCATCAGGCAGCTCTCTAAGCCTTTGGATTGCAGACCAGCTTATTAATTTATATTAATAGAGGAAAAATCTATCTTTCTTGCAAAATCACATGGGAAGACTTTTATATATGTACAAGATTTTGAAGAGCAAGCTTATCCATATTTTTGTCTAATGATCTTTATCAAAGCCTATTTTCTCATGGTAGTGCCCAAAGCTGTGAATCATTGAACATCATGAGCTCAAAAGAATTAAAATGGCAGGTGGTCCCAAGAGCACTGGAAAGACATTTGGTGACCATGAATAAGTTGCCACTTCTTATCTACAATCATTTGGGTATATATGTGAAACAGTGGAAAAGATCATCAAAGCCAAAAACTGGAAAAGAAAGTTGAGCTGATTGGCTAGTTAGAGGAATGGATAATAGCAGGATAGCTTGGGCGTTGCACTTGTATCTGATGAATTGTTAATAACATTAAGTAATTTGGACATATCTGGGGTCAGACCCCATCTCTTCAACCTGTATGAGCCTAAGTAAGTCATTTAATCTCCACCTGCTAAAATCAAACTCAAAATGAAACAACAATCTTTTTTTTTTTTTATTTACAAGTTATAAGCATGGATAATTTTACAACTTTGACAATTGCCAAACCTTTTGTTCCAATTTTTCTCCTCCTTCCCCCCATCCTCTCCCCTAGATGGCAGGATGACCAGTACATGTTAAATATATTGAAGTATAAATTAAATACAAAATAAATTTACATGTCCAAACCATTATTTTGCTGTACAAAAAGAATCGGACTCTGAAATATTGTACAATTAGCCTGTGAAGGAAATAAAAAAAATATGCAGGCAGGCAAAAAGATAGGGATTGGGAATTCAATGTAATGGTTCTTAGTCATCTCCCAGAGTTCTTTCACCGTGTGTTGCTGGTTCAGTTCATTACTGCTCCCTTGGAACTGATTTGGTTCATCTCATTGCTGAAGATGGCCAGGTCCATCAGAATTGATCATCATATAGTATTGTATGAAACAACAATCTTAAGCCTTAAATATTTTCTTTAATTAACTAATTTTAGGTTACATATGTACATTTATTTTTTTACATGTTTCCATACGAGTTGTTGGGAGAGAAAAATCAGAACAAAAGGGAAAAACCATGAGAAAGAAAAAAATAGAAGGAAAAAAAAAGAAACTTTGATCTGAATTCAGTCTCTATAGTTCTCTCTCTGAATGTGGATGGCATTTTCCATTTAAAGTTTAATGAAATTGGCTTGGATTACTAAGTATTACTAAGTATTAAATTACTTAAGTATTAAATCAAACTCAATCCTACTTTACAAAAATATTATAAAGAAAATGAGGGACAGGAACTCAACCTATGCTTTTATGGGAATTCCCAGGTAAAGAAACTTTTTACCAATGCTGGTCAGCAACTCAAGGTTAAGTGACCTACCTAAAGGGGTCGTACTGTCAGGATGTATGAGAAGCTGTTTTGCTGGCTTTGGGACCAGCTTTCTCTTTACTATCCCACATTGTCTGATACAGTCATCCCCCTCATCTCCCTCCCACTGGAACCTTGGACTTTGCCCTTGGGAAAAGTGAGTTTGTCTTATTTTCCAGGAACTATGCCTTTATCTCACTTCCCAGAAATTTCACACCAGATCCCTTAGCCTGAGTAACGAATATCCTCCCTTCATTCCCAACTTCTCTCTACCCTACTTCTAGCTCTCTTTTACATGTCCTCTTTCTCTAATAGAATATAAGCTTTCTGCTGGCAGTCTTGCTTGTTTGTATGTGGACCCTGAGTACTTAGCACATTGCCTGGCACATTGTAAATTAAACACTTAATAAGTACTTCATCACTCATTCATTCAGGTTGGAAAGTGAGTACTTACAAAGTAAAACTTTATAAGTCTTAAAGCCTTATATTAGTGAAAATACCAATTCTAATCAAAGTGGAGGGGACCTCTAGCATATTAGGTAAATTCATAACCTTAATAACAATAGCTATAATTTATAGAACATTTGTAAGGTATATAAAGCATGTTAATTCAACTGATTCTCACAACAATCCTAGGAGGTAGAAGTTATTATTATCCCCATTTTACAGATAAGGAAACTGAGACAGACAGAGATTAAGTGACTTGTCTAGGGTCATAGGTCCAGTCTTTTTGAACTCAGGTCTTCTTAACTCCAATCTCTCCTGGAAAGACATTAACTACAATTGCCTACAATTTAGAAGATGAGAATGGGTTTCTGTCTGCATCCAGGAGAGAGGGTTCACACCAATGAAATCATGAACTATATCAAAGCATTGAAGTAGGTGTTTCAGAAAGACTATTTTATTTTATTTTTTATTAAATCTTTTTATTTTCAAACATATGCATGCATAATTTTCCATATTCACCCTTTTGTTCTATTTTTTCCTTCTCTTCTTCTCCACTCCCTCCCCTAGATGGCAAGTAAATCAAAATAAATTATAGGTTCAATTCTTCTATATATATTTCCACAATTATGCTGCACAAGAAAAATTGGATCAAAAAGGGAAAAAATGACAAAGAAAACAAAATGCAAGCAAACAACAACAAAATAAGTGAAAATACTATGTTGTGATCCATACTCAGTTCCCATAGTCCTCTCTCTAGATGTAGATGGTTCTCTCCATTATAAGATCATTGGAACTGGCCTGAATCATCTCACTGTTGAAAAGAATCACATCCATCAGAATTGATCATCATATAATCTTGCTGTTACTGTGTACAATGATCCTCTGGTTCTACTCACTTTACTTAGCATCAGTTCACATATATCTCTCCAGGCTTCTCTGAAAAAAAAATTAAAAATGTGAGATTATAGTGGACAAAGATAAAGATCTCATTTCATAAGAGGATGTAAAGTTTATTTAAAAAAGCTTATAAATACCGAATCAGTTCATGCTTTATGGTCATTGTTTATAGACTATTTTGTTCAATTTTTTCAGTAGTAAAGGTAATTATGTATCAGTGGTCACCTATGTTTTCTCTTTCAGATTTTTATCTCTTCTTCTGTTAAGCGAGGGGATTGGAAGCAATGGTCTCTAAGGTCCCTTCTACCTCAGAAATTGGGAGATCTTATATCAGAAATATCCAAATCCGGGTTTAGGGCAATAGTGATCCAGCCACATTAAAATGTAGTGGGAAAATGTTGATCAAAATAAATACAAGTATAATGCAACGTAAATAATGTTAATTTGTGGTTTTCTAAATCAAAACGTGGTCTGAAGGAATCTGTTTCTGTTTGCTACCACTGCTTTATATAACCCCAAACAAGAATCAAATGGAGTTCTTATTTTTTGTTGAATTTTTTTGTCACCTAGAGATGATGGTATAGCAAGTTTTGAAAAGGACTGGCAAAGTAAAGATTTCTTCTCACTATTCTTAATAATTGTGAGAAATATAGCACCTGGCAAGAAGATAAGTGAATTTTATATGGCACAATTATAGCCAGGTAAATATTACTCACTTTTTATACTACTAATTATTAAACAGATCCTTAGTCCACCAATCAGCAATCGAAATTTTTAAAGACTTTCTTCTTATGTATGCTTGTGCAGACCTCTCTGCATTTGCCAGAAAATATAATATTTGGACTCCATATTCAATGATAGTAGCAGATACATATGACAGAACAAAAGCAAGGAAACACAAACCATTTTGCCTCCCTTAAAGCTTTTTAGATCAATGAAACATCTGCCTAAAGCTCTGAGACAGCTGATAAACCTGATAAACCAGACACATATTTGTGAATGAACTATTAAAAAAAATCAGAGCATACAGTGTCAGAAACATTTTCCTATGAGTCATGCAATAATTAATTGTTATGCTCAGAATTGTGGGATAGAGTTCAGAAATCACAATTTTTCAAGGTCTAGTTCTCATGAAACTGAATGCCACCAACACAACTGATCTCACCTTATCTTCTGGCAGACCATCTGGTATTGTATATATTTGATGAGCAGCATGAGAGGTGGAGGGGGTACTGAACTGGAGTTAGACATCAGAACTGTGTGTTACTTAACACCCTATAGATGTGACCCTTCATCTGTAAAGACAGTATTATTTGTAGCACATCCTTACCTCATGGGATTCTCTTGAGAATCAGAGTTATTGCATATAAACTATATTAAGTAAATGTTAAAATTACACATAGCTTTTAGTTATTAGCAAACTCTTTATTTGTAGTATTTGTTGGAAATTGCATAAAAGTCAATGTGGAGATAGTATCATGGTTAATTGCAGAAATGCCACATTTCAGCTCTTTCCATAGAGTATTTGAAGTTCTACTCTCCCTCCCCACAATTTTTTGGTACACACTAATCTGTGATTAGTCTAAATATCAATCTACGGAAAATTGCAGAATGTAAAATCATAGAATTCCAGGGTTAAAAACCACTTGAGAGGACATTTAGTCTAAGTCACAGATTTTACTGAAGAAACTGAAGTGAAGAGATTTGAATAAGGTTATTTGGGAAGTTAGGGACAAAGCTGGGATTAGAATCCTTGTCTCCTAACCTAAGATCCAATTCAATTATGTGTTTTATTTGAATTTCAAAACATTATTCTGAGCAGGGGTCTATTGATTTCACCAGGCTGCTAAAAGGGGCTCATCGTCTAAAATAGGTTAAGAACTCTCTGAAAAGATGAGAATTAAATAATTAATACTATTTAAAAAACAGGAGGTTGTAAGGAAACCATACAGAGCTGAGAATACCAACTGGAAAAGAAGTATGTTAAAAGGAAGACTTGAGTTTTGAGATTGAGGGCACCGGGGTGTTCTGGCTGTAGTTCCAGAAAAATGTCACAGGGCAGGCTATCCTGATAGTGGAATTGCATCAGAAGGTTTTGATAACCAGCATGTTCCCTGGCCCTGATTCTATAGTTCTTAGTCTTGAATTCTGAATCAGATCCCCTATTTTTAGAGGTTTATCACAACCTTGTAGCCGTTGGAAAGCTTCCCATTCTTGATAGCATCCAGGCTCAGCTTCTTGCAGGAACTTAATTGATCTCAGAGAGAATTGATGAGTAGAATTTTCTTCTTTTTCAGCTAGGTTAGTAATCGCCTGAATATGCTTTACCTTCTGTTTCTTAGTTTAATTCCAGAAGAAAGTAGCTGCTGATGGCTAGTATTTGTCCCCATCTCATTATCATGTGGAGAATTCAGAATATCCATGATAGGAGTCTAATGATTTCCTTTTCCTAATAATGCCTATGGCAAATATTAGACTTCAGTAAAGAATGAGGGGTGTTTGACTTCTCATGAGTTTGAGAACGGTGATATCAAAATTAAAAAAAAAAACTGAACCACATTTCCAAATATGTAGCAAATGCAATCCAAGGAGATCTCTCAAATTTGATTCTTTGTGGGAAGACAAATATTCTAATTTGTGAAATGGTAGATAACGACAACAGCAAGAAAAAAGGACTTGGGAATATGAAAAAAAATTATCAATGTTAAAAAATTCTTCAAATTACAAAATAAAAAAAAAACAAAGAAAGAATTATCTTTGTCTTTTTTTGGGGGGGGAGTGGTGCTAGAGGGATCCTACTATTATATGCTGATGATTTTTCCTCCCAGATACTCTTATCTCATTTAGTCCTATATTTGCACTTTTCTTCTCTCCTTTTCAGCAACTATTAATTTCACTGCAGTAGACACAAGATTTGCAAAATTCAGTCAAATGCTATCAGGTCCATGATCTATGAGAATGGCAAGATATCAAGTTGATACTATATGAAAATCACATACTACACACATATAAATAAAAAAAAAAGTTTAATACATATACATAAATACAAAATCTCAGGTCCAGGTTCTATCCCTATCCCTTACAAATGTACCTGTATGTGGAAAATACATACATACATATATATATAGAATCATCCACATAATAAAGAAGATCTGAGATCAGTCCTACCCCTGACATACTAGCTGTGTATCCTTGGGCAAAAGATTGAATTTCTTAATGCCCTGAGCAGCTCTTAGACTATAAGATTCAAAACAAGTATGTCATCTATATTGATGAGTCCATCACAAGCTCTAACAGAAATGAAATCTCAGGCCTAGTGACATAAACAAAACACTTTCTCTTTGTGTAATGTGTATATGTATATACACATGCATGCCTAAATACAAAAATTGCTATATTTCTAAAACTGAACACCTGTAAAAGTATAATCATAAACTTTCATGTTCTTGCATTATGAATTTGAGAGGAACTGAGTTTGAATCTCATCTCTGTTATTCTCTGGGTGATTTTGATCCTTTGTCTTATACAAACCCTTATCTATAAAATGAGAGAGTTGGATTGAAAGATCTGTAAGGTCCCTTCCATCTCTTAAACCAGCAAATTCATTGGAATGTAAATTCCTTGAGAGCAGGGATTAGTCTCACTTTTTATTTGTATCCTCTGTGTTTAGTATAACATTTAGAACACAACAAGGGTTTGTTTATTCATGAATTCTTGCCTAATCCTCCAATCAAATAAAAAGAAATTTAGAATTAAAGAATTCAAGAGTTGGAAATACCACCCACAGATATTTAATTAAACTCATTATTTTATATTTACTTCTTTATGTACCTTTATGTTTCCCAAGAAAGACTTCAACTTCTTGGGGTCTGAGATTATTTTGTTTTTGATTTATATGATCAAGGGCTACCAAAGTGGCTGCCACAGTTGACAATGTCTGTTGATTGATTAACTGATCTCTAAGTTACTTGGTCTGAGTATCTTCCAGCCTATGCTTAAAGGTAGTTAAAAGGTGGTCTAAAGAGCCCTGAGTCTTGAATCAGAAGACTTCAAACCCAGCCTCAAATGCTTTATATCTATATGACCCTGACCAAAACTATTTTACCTATCTGCCTCAGTAACCTCAACAGCAAAATGGGGATAATGATAGCATCTAATCTCATAAAGTTGTGTGAAGATCAATGAGATAATATTTGCAAAGTGCATATCATAGTATCTGGCACATAGTAGGCATTTAATAAATGTTTATTTCTCTTACATGTCTAAAAGAAGACCAAAAAAAATCTATAAATTGCTAACATCTATTCCTTGCCCTTCATTTCCCACAAAAATAAGCAAGTGAGTAAGTAGACAAATAAACAAATAATTAAATAAAATAGGGCAAAATTTGTCCAAAATCAGTCTCTGTTTCCCAGGTCCTGAAAATTAGATAGCAAACATCCATTCCCAGCTGTATCCTTGGTGATTATTTGAGGGTATGCTTTCTGGATTTTCCAGATAAGCAGAATAGTTGGACCTGGTTTCTTCAATGCTCAGCTCTCTTTGTAAAATCAAAACTATATATTCTTTATAGGAAAATAAAGAACATAGATTAGATTTAGGCTTGATGCAGATGTCAAAAGTGTTTTTGATAATATTTGTGCACTTAAATGTTTAGAAATTGTGTGAATTTGGCTTCATTGCAGTAAATGTGCTCTTGAAAAGTTAGGTGTAAATCAAATTTGATATTTTAAACTCAGGGTCCAAAGGGAAACTGTGATTGGTCCTTTTGTATGGGAGGTAATCCCTTTGCAAGGCAGATACTCAGTTTTTAATGGATCTCTGTGAAATGTACAAGTTTTGATATGGAAGGTTGTATACCTAAGACTGGTCTAGGTGTGTAGGAGACACAAAGATAGAAAATCAAAGAATGTTAGAATTGGAGACCTTAGAGATCATCTAATCCAAGTCCCTCTTTTTCCAAAACTGGAAACTAAGGCACATAGATTTGTTCAGGATCATATGTCAGGATTCAAAGCTAGGACTAGAATTCAGTTCTTGTGATTCCCTACTAGTTTAGTAGTGAATCAACCCTTGCTCTCGAAGAGCTTTCAATCTATTTGAGAAGGGATTATTTTGCTTTATGTTTTAAAACCAAACAATAAAAGATTTAAGTAATGGTTCCTGGCAACAATTAAAGAGAGAGAATATTAGCTAAAAACAGCATCTGACTAAGTGCTTAAGTGGATAGTGAAGGCAATCATTGCTATAGGATTCAGAAGAGGAGAAATTACTGACTATGAACTTTTGTGTTCTGAGATTTCACAGAACTAGGGGTGGTTTGGGGCTGACTCTTGAAAGATGAGCAGCATTGGAATAAATAAAGAAAAGGGAATGGGACAGGAAGGACATTTTGCAGAGAGAGCTCCCCTAAGGAAAAGGTGGAAACTTGTTTACAAACTGCTGTCTGAGTTAATGAATGAAATTTGGAAAGCATAAGGCACGTTTGGAGAATGATGTATCACCAGAAGTTGTATCCTAATCCTAATTAGATATTCTGTCTGTCTGTCTCTTGCTACACATACATACATGTAAGCCATGTTATTTGTACACAGGATAAATTGAGAAAAATCTCTGAGGGTAGTCATTAAATTTAAAGAGCATCAGGAAAGACTTATAAAAGGTTGTACTTTGGCTGAAACTTAAAAGAAATCAGGAGGCAGAGATGAAGAAGGAGAGTTTGAGGCTTAGACAATAGCCAGTGAAAATACTAGGTATTGGGAGACAGAGTGTTGTGTATGAGAAATAGCATAGAGGCTAGTGTTATTGAATATTTGGTACCCTACAAGGTATGTGAAGGAAGTAAAAAAACTAAAAATATAGAGAGGACTCAGTTAATGGAAGACTTTAAAAGCCAAACAGAAGATTTTGTAATTGATCATAGCTACAATTGTGATTCTTATAATGTGCTGTGATGATCAACCTTGTTGGACTATTTAGTCCTCTTCTCAGTAATGAGTTTTTCCTTCCATAAAATATCATCCTGGGTCCTTTTCTTAGCCTCTTATTCCTGGTTACTAGATCTGGATCTACAGGGGGGAAAGTTGGTAAGGGTATATATGGCAGGATCGAGAGGATGGTTTTATTTATATATCTCTCACTTTTTTCTCAACTGGATATCCTAGTAGAGCCCTGGAGAATAAGTGGAAGGGGGTAAATGATAGGGGAAATAGTATGCATAGAGAAGTATAAGGGTGAGCTCTTCAATTATGACTTTGCACCCATAGTATAAATGCTTTTCCACTGCTTCTAGAAAACTGATTTTTCTTTTCTTTTCTTTTCTTTTTTAAAATAATTATAACTTTTTATTGACAGAACCCATGCCTGGGTAATTTTTTTTTTACAACATTATCCCTTGTACTCACTTCTGTTCCAACGTTTCCCCTCCCTCCCTCCACCCCCCGCCTCAGATGGCAAGCAGTCCTATACATGTTAAATATGTCACAGTATAATATATGTGTACAATATATGTGTGCAGAACTGAACAGTTCTCTTGTTGCATAGGAAGAGTTGGATTCAGAAGGTAAAAATAACTCGGGGAAGAAAAACAAAAATGCAAACAGTTTACATTCGTTTCCTAGTGTTCTTTCTTTGGGTGTAGCTGCTTCTGTCCAGCATTGATCAACTGAAACTGAATTAGATGGATGCCCATCAATTGTAGAATGGCTGAATAAATTGTGGTATATGAATGTTATGGAATATTATTGTTCTGTAAGAAATGACCAGCAGGATGAATACAGAGAGCACTGGCAAGACTTACATGAACTGATGCTGAGTGAAATGAGCAGAACCAGGAGATCATTATATACCTCAACAATGATACTGTTTGAGGATGTATTCTGATAGAAGTGGATCTCTTTGATAAAGAGAGCTAATTCAGTTTCAATTGATCAAGGATGGACAGAAGCAGCTACACCCAAAGAAAGAACACTGGGAAATGAATATAAACTGCTTGCATTTTTGTTTTTCTTCCCGGATTATTTATACCTTCTGAATCCAATTCTCCCTGTACAACAAGAAAACTGTTAGGTTCTGCACACACATGTTGTATCTAGGATATACTGTAACCTATTTAACATGTAAAGGACTGCTTGACATCTGGGGGAGGGGGTGGAGGGAGGGAGGAGAAAAATCAGAACAGAAGTGAGTGCAAGAGATAAATGCTGTAAAAAATTACCCTGGCATGGGTTGTATCAATAAAAAGTTATTAAAAAAAAAGAAACTGAATTAGATCTTCTCTTTGTCGAAGAAAGCCACTTCTATCAGAATACATCCTCATACAGTATTGTTGTGGAAGTATATAATGATCTCCTGGTTGCTCATTTCACTTAGCATCAGCTCATGTAAGTCTCTCCAAGCCTCTCTGAAATCATCCTGCTGGTCATTTCTTACAGAACAATAATATTCCATAACATTCATATGCCACAATTTACCCAGCCATTCTCCAATTGATGGGCATCCATTCAATTTCCAGTTTCTAGACACTACAAACAGGGCTACTACAAACATTTTGGCACATACAGGTCTCTTTCCCTTCTTTAGTATTTCTTTGGGATATAAGCCCAGTAGTAACACTGCTGGATCAAAGGGTATGCACAGTTTGATAACTTTTTGGGCATAATTCCAGATTGCTCTCCAGAATGGTTGGATTCGTTCACAACTCCACCAACAATGCATCAGTGTCCCAGTTTTCCCGCATCCCCTCCAACATTCATCCTTATTTTTTCCTGTCATCTTAGCCAATCTGACAGGTGTATAGTGGTATCTCAGAGTTGTCTTGATTTGCATTTTTCTGATCAATAGTGATTTGGAACACTCTTTCATATGAGTGGTAATAGTTTCAATTTCATCATCTGAAAATTGTCTGTTCATATCATTTGACCATTTTACAATTGGAGAATGGCTTGATTTCTTATAAATTAGAGTCAATTCTCTATATATATTGGAAATGAGGCCTTTATCAGAACCTTTAATTGTGAAAATGTTTTCCCAGTTTGTTGCTTCCCTTCTAATCTTGTTTGCATTAGTTTTGTTTGTACAAAGGCTTTTTAATTTGATATAATCAAAATTTTCTATTTTGTGATCAAGAATGATCTCTAGTTCATCTTTAGTTACAAATTTCTTCCTCCTCCACAAGTCTGAGAGGTAAACTATCCTATGTTCCTCTAATTTATTTATAATCTCGTTCTTTATGCCTAAATCATGGACCCATTTTGATCTTATCTTGGTGTACAGTGTTAAGTGTGGGTCCATGCCTAATTTCTGCCATACTAATTTCCAGTTTTCCCAGCAGTTTTTGTCAAATAATGAATTCCTATCCCAGAAGTTAGGATCTTTGGGTTTGTCAAACACTAGATTGCTATAGTTGACTGTTTTGTCTTGTGAACCTAACCTATTCCACTGATCAACTAATTTATTTCTAGCCACTATCAAATGGTTTTGGTGACTGCTGCTTTATAATATAATTTTAGATCAGGTACAGCTAGGCCACCTTCACTTGATTTTTTTTTCATTAATTCCCTTGAGATTCTTGAGCTTTTGTTCTTCCATATGAATTTTGTTGTTATTTTTTCTAGATCATTAAAATATTTTCTTGGAAGTCTGATTGGTATAACACTAAATAAATAGATTAGTTTAGGGAGTACAGTCATCTTTATTATATTCGCTGGGCCTATCCAAGAGCACTTAATATTTTTCCAGTTATTTAAATCTGACTTTATTTATGTGGAAAGTTTTTTGTAATTTTGCTCTTATAATTCCTGACTTTCCTTTGGTAGATAGATCCCCAAATATTTTATGCTATTGACAGTTATTTTGAATGGAATTTCTCTTTGTATCTCTTGCTGTTGGATTCTGTTGGTGATGTATAAAAATGCTGAGGATTTATGGGGATTTATTTTGTATTCTGAAACTTTGCTAAAGTTATGAATTATTTCTAATAGCTTTTTAGTAGAATCTCTGGGGTTCTCTAAGTATACCATCATATTATCTGCAAAGAGTGATAAACTGATTTTTCTTTTAAAAAAATAGTTCTGAACATCAACACAACTAATAAACTTGCTTTAGGACTATTTTCACTTAATTAATTTCAACACATAAAATACTATAACTTTTTAGTCATTCCATTTAAATATCCCTTTTTCTTCTGTGGTATTATTAATATAACACTCTTAATTATGCTTTAAAAAATTCTCTTTCTAACATTTTTCAGGATTTTGACAACATTATTTCCTAGAAGAAAAAAATCTGGGTAATGAGGAAGCAGATGAGATGGGATGTATTTGAGAAGAGTTGGTATGATTGCTTATTTCCTGGACTCACCTACTCAATATGTCTAATAGCACATGTCCTGGCAAGGATTATAGAGGGTTGTGAAATCTTTCTATGTGGGAAATGTTATGAACTCTCCAATGCTGTCTTAGGTATGTGGGTTTTTTTTACCTTTTTTTCTTGTTCTTACTGTGTACTGTTTTAGATCATCAATTGTTCCCAATTCTTCATCATTTTGAATGTCACATTATTGACACAAAAGGCCTGAGTAGCTAACTGCCTTTTTTCTTGACTTTTGGGTTTCTCAGTCTCTGAATACCACCTCTCTCCTTGCAAGTGGAATTTTGAATTTGATTTTGAATTGAGAGCTGGAAAGTTATTGAAATATTCATTGCAATTGACCATTTTGAACACTTAACTCATTTAAACCTATATGTTATTTAACCAAGAGTTGAAGGGAGTGGGAGGCACATTTTTATTTTTCCCATAAAGCCCAGAAAGAGCTGTCCACAAGGAAAGAGTGTGGCAAGGTTTGCCTGAGCTTAAAAAGAAAAGCTAGGAGAAGCTAAAAAGAGATGCCTATGCATGTGGTAAGTCATAGGGGATTATAAGAAGATCTTTTCTGGAAGAATAGAGTCCTAAGCAATTTGACAACAAGTTAGATGCTCCTGGTTTTATCTTATTTGACTTTAGGAACAATAATGTCAAACATGAGGTCAATTTGGGGGATCCACAGTACTTTGTACTAAACCTTAAGCCTCAGTTGGCCTATTGTCATTGTTCTGAGAATTGTTTGTGGAAAATTTTGAATTACTACAATGATCTGACTCAGTCCTAAAGTCACTAAAAGGTACAAAAGCCCCATTGTTGATAACTTTTTGAAAGACTGTGGGAGAAACCTTACCGTTACATTAACAGTTTTCTAAATGACTGTTCAAGTTGTATACCAAAGTTCCTTAAACCCAAAAATATTGCCATACTGCCTCTGAGTGCCAAAGGGCTTTTGCTTGACTTTCCAACAAATATATATATATATTGCTGGAAAATATGAAGTCTGAACTCAAAGATATGGAATAGGTCTAGAGGTTTTACTGGAATGCCCAAGGAGTCCAAGAAGCAAAAACTTTATATTTCATGTCTTTGAATCCCAGCTCTTTTGTTGAAACCTCAGGTAAATCCTCTTTCACCTAATTCATCTCTGCATCTCAGTTTTCTAATCTAAATGAGTAAATTAGACTTCATGACCTCTAAAACTGTCCTTTAGACCTAAATCTTTGAATCTATGATCCTATTTAATGAACCTCTAATATGGAAACTCCTTTCACAGATACAGATTGGTGACTCTGAACACTTAGAATCTGAGAAAGTTGCTTAGGGGGTCACTGAGAAATAAATAACATACTCAAGGTCCACAGCTAAGAGGTAAACTCAGATCTTTTGGAATTTAGAAAGCGCTAAATAAGTGCTCTTGAATGAATGAATCAAAATGCCAGCTTTCTGTCCACCTTGCTATGCTGTAGCTAGATAAATACTCATTACATTGCAAAATTTTAATTTTGTCACTTGGAAAGTTAGAGTTTATTTAAAAAATCTTTACTTTCTCCTTTTCATTTTAGTTTTCTAGAGAAAGAGACTTTTTCAATTCTAGACAACAAGGATGAATTGTGTTGCTAGTTTAAGTATGTTATACACATTTTCCAGGGTAAATTCAACATATTTCTTAAATTGAGGGATCTTCTCCTTACCTTGTCAAACTTTAAACACTTATTTTCCAAATAGCTACACACCTGCCCTCCTTTTCTCCATATTGTGAGGAAAGGACAAATATTATTACCTGAACTTAATGGGATGGAAGAACCCAGGCACGAGTGGTTAAGTTGCCAGAGTTATAGTAACAAATCAACGGTGGAGCTGAGATTGAACATCTCATAAACTCAAAAGAAAATTGTTTTGCTCAACCACCCTTCTGGTCCTTAGATGGGATTTGTGGATGTGTGTGGGGTGGCTTTCCCAGGAAAGCCTGCCTCATGCCATAGAAAACATAGCAGTCTGAAATTGATTTGGCTGATTTTGTACACTCAATCGACAATCATGTTCTTTGTCATATTCTTTCTTTTCAAAAGGAAGCAATAGAGTTTATTCTTATGTTTTCTTTCTTTTTTGTGATAATTTTTACTTCTTTTTCAACTAGCAAGCATTTAAAACAATTAATCTGTTCCTTCCACTTTACTTTTTTTTTCTTTTGCCTCTGCAAACAAATGAAACCAATTTACATCTATTAAATTGTTCAATTAGACAATTAAAAAAAACTCCTCAAAATATAGAGTCCTCAATACATATCTGCAAGTCTGGCAAATCAAATTCTCACATCAGCTATGTTTGAAAATTTCTCTTTCTGTATTCTGTTCATTACCTTGGCTCAGGAGGTAAGTTTTGAGCTTCATGGCAATTCAAATTTATAGTCTATTATTGCATTCATCAGGGCCCTTAAGTCTTAAGTTTCTTTTTCTATGATGGTCTTATCACTTTAGAAATCATTCTCTTAGTTCTATTCACTCCATAGAAATCAGTTTTATTCACTTCATTTTGCATCAGTTTATAGACATCTTTCCACTCTCCTCTGAAATAATCCATTTCATCATTTCTTAAGGTACAATTTCATTCCATTCATATACCATAATTTATTTTGTCTTTTCCCAATTGGAGGACACTCTTAGTTTCTAATTTTTGATTAATATGAAACGAGTTAGTACAAACACTTTTGAACATAGAATCTTTCTCCTATTTCTTGGAGGATATAATTTTAGTAGTGTTATAGTTTGGTAACTTATTGGGCAGAGTTTCAAATTGTTTTCCAGAATAGCTGGACAATTTTACAGGTCTATTTACAATTTTCCTATAATTTCTTTACCATTTGTCATTTTTTTTTTTGCTATTGTGATAGATGTTCTGTTTTACATCAAAACTTCAAATTAAAATGCATTAATTTGGATTCCTTAATTATTTGTGATTTGATATATTTCCCCATCTTATTATTGATAACTCAGATTTCTCTCATTGAAAACTGCCTGTTCATATCTTTCGACTTTTTATCTATTGAGAAATAGCTCTTAATCTTAAATATTTGAATCAATTTTGGGTATGTAATCACTGTCATTGAGTATATATGTCATTGCAAAGATTTCTTCCCTATAACCCATCTCTCTTTTAATTTTTACTGTGGTGGACTTTTTTGTGTGAAAATTTACATTTCATATAACCAAAAATTTCCAATTTATATTGAGTAATCCATTTCTTTTTAAAAAATCAATTTTTAGTCAAGATCTTTTGACCATGTCTCTTTCATAAGGATATGACAATCATTCTTCCCACCTTTGTTTTCTAATTTGTTTATAATGCAATCTTTTATATTTGGAGTTTATATGAGTATATGATATGAAATATTCATTTAATCTAAATGTTTTCTAGATTGTGGTACAGTTTTCTCAGAAATTTTTGTCAAATAGTTCTTCATTCAGAAACTGGAATTTTTATGTTTATCAAACAATTGATACTTTGCTTCTCTATGACATCTATCTAATCTGTTCCACTGATTGACCTGTCTTTTTCTGGACTAGTAGCAAATTGTTTTAATGACTACTACTTTGAAGTACAATTTGAGATCTGGAATTGATAAAATCCCTTCCTTCCTACTTTATTCCCTTACTATTACCCTTCAGATTTTCAACCTTTTGTTACTCCATATGAATTTAATTATTAATTTTTTCCTGGATCTATAAATATTCTTTTAGAAGTTTGGCATAGCACTAGATAAGTAAATTAATTTAGGTAATGTTATTATTTTGATTATATTGGCTTGAACTATCCATAAGCAATTAATGTTTCTCCAATTGCTTTGATTTCTTTTTATTTCTGCAAAAAAAATATTTATACAGACCCCCAATGAATCTTGGTAAATAGTCTCTGAAACATTTTATGCCTTTGGCAGTTGTTTTGAAAGAATTTATTATTCTAGTTATTTCTATCAGATTTTGTTGATTATCTATAGGAATAAGAGTGATTTATATGGATTTATCTTATATCACACAGATGATTTGGTTTTCAATTAATTTTTAGCTTACTTTTTAGAATTCCCTAAACACACCATTATATCATCTGCAAAAAAGCAACAATTTTGCTTTTTTGTTGCCTATGTTTATTACGTTACTATCTTTTTTTGGGGTCTATTTCTATAACTACTATCTTTAATACTATGTGAAATAGTAGTGGTGATGATGGATATCTTTGAATTACTTCTGAACTTATTGGAAAGGCCTTAAACCTTTCTCAGTTACATATGTTTACTTTTGATTTAGATAAATATGATTGAAGTATGTATCTCATGAGTTTTATTATGAGAACCAAATGAAACAATATTGACATATGCTGTAAAACTTAAAAGTACAATACATATCAGAAATTATATTAAAATATTTTACTTACATTTTTGCATTGATCTTCATTTATCTCAATAGAGATATTAATCTATAGTTTTCTTTCTTTGTGTTGTATCTTCATAGTTCTTTATCTCTTCCAAAGGGAGAAAATGCACTATCTCCCTCCCCACAATGCTATTACATTTAAAAAGCTACTTCTGCAATAATTGTAGATTTAACAATTTAACTCATTCCACTCAAAGAATGATGGAAAACTTCAAGTTTTCATGAAAGACAATATTATAGCTCTTAGCTCCCAATTCATTTTAAGAGATTATATTAGGAAGGCACTGGATTTGATTGTGTTACAAACAAGGTTTTTTTTCCCCATCTTTTGTTAAGACCAAAAGAAATCACGACCAAAGAAAGTCAATATCTACAATCATTTTCTTCACAAAACATCACTAACATCAGCTCTTTGGAAGGTACTTTTGACATTATCTGATCCAACTGCTTTCTGTTTCCTTTTGTATCTGCTTCTGGACCTGAAGTCTCTATTGACAATTATTCAATTTTCCATGTTACAAATTGTCCTAGCATTTTAAAGTTCATTATATGGAGAGACAAACCTAGATATTTTGAAACCCTGATCAGAGGAAATAAATGAACATCTTGGGAAAAATGAAAATATGAGCAACACTTGTATGTTTTAGTTCTATTTTCAGAACTAAATTCACTTTGATAGTTCAGGAAGACAAAGAATTATGTTGTCATATTTAGAGATGCAAAGGTCTGACAAAGTTTGGGCACTCTATCATCTCACACTTAAAGCTCTAGTTATGTTACACCTCAGTGTTTTTTAGAATATTCATATTATGTGGCTATTTTTGGGGGGGGAGGGAGGGAGCATTTTAGTTGGAAAAATAGCAAAAAATAACCAAATCCCTTTAGGATTATGAAAAATTTTTATTCATATAATTATGCCTTCTTCATCAAAACCAAATAAAATTAATATGTAACAATATAATAGAAGAAAATAAATGACATAAAGTCCCCTCCAGTTCTTTAGCCACAATCTTATAATTCTATGACCCTAAGAGACTAGTGGACCATAGGTCAAATTGTATTACAGTAATAAGGTCTTTGTAACAAAATTATTCCAAGTAGACTATTAATAGGGTGAAGTAGAAAAATATTTCCTAGATACTGACTATGTGCCAAGGGTTGGGAATATAAATAGAAAAGAAAGATAATTTCTGCTTTCAAAGAACTCATTCTAACTGAGGGAGATGGCAGTGAAGAATTCAACTATAGGATAGATGGAAAAGTTCTGTAATCCTTATGATAAAAAGGCTAAGGAGCTCATGGGTCCTTTGCTGAGAAGGGACACAATAGGATCTGGAGGAGCAGGACTCAGAATGGGGCTACTGGGGAGGATCCCATGGGTCTTGTGGGCTCCTTCATCAGCACCACGTGATGGTCACTTGACTGGCATGGTTGGTGGACATTGTTTATATATAAAAAGTCAGTCAAATAATTTCCTGCTGCAATATTTTCTGTTTCTTTTTTGAGTAACTTTTTGTTCTTTTTTTTCTTTCTTTTGTCTTCTTCTTTGTGTTCTTCTTCTTCTTCTTCATCATCATCATCTCTGACACAATTGCAATTAAGTGACTTGCCTGGGGTCACACAGCTAGTATTAAGTGTTTAGGATAGAATTTGAACTCAGGGGTGGTGCTGTGTCCATTGAACTATCTAGCTGCTCCTTCTTTTATTATTTTCCCATGATAAAATATCGTTCAGTTGTTTCAGTTCTCTGATTCTTTACAATCCCATGTTTTTGTTTTTGTTTTTGACAAAGATATTGGAGTGGTTTGCCCTTTCTTTCTTTAGCTCATTTTATAGATGAAAACATGGAAATAAATAAACTTAGGTGACTTGTCCAGGGTCACACAAATAGTGTTTGAAGTTGGATTTGAATTTATCTCTTCCTGACTCTAGGTTTGGTTCTCTATAGCTCCACAAATAATTTAACCACACCCAATTTAACCAACATGCTTAGTGCCCAGCTTCTTAAATTGTGCTTCACAAACCCATATGGGGTCTCATAACTGAATGTGAAATGGTGAAATTATGACTTATTATTAGCAAATGTTTGATTTGCATACCTATTTTATATACCTGTATACCTGGGGTCACATAAAAATTTCTTGTTTGAAAAGGGGTCATGAGTGGAAAAAGTTTAAGAAGCCATCGCTTAGTGGAAAGCATATTAGATCTAGAGTTCTGGAATAAGGGCTCAAATCCTAATTCTGCCACTTAATACCTGTTTGATCACAGGAAAGCCACCTAACTTCCTATGGCCTCAGTTTCCTTATCTGTAAAAAGAAGATATTGGACAAGATGATGTCTAAGATCCACCCCTCTAAATCCATGATCATGTGATTCTTGAAACTTGATTTGAACTACATTTTTGGTATTCTAGATTTACCAATTTTATTGCACAAGCATTTGTTGCGCTTATCCAGAGCACAATGCTAAGCACTGAGAGATTTATCAAAGAACTAATAGACACTAATCCCCACCCTTAAGTAATTTACAATAACTCAAGAGGGTTTAAAAAATAATACTGAGTTGTCATTGATTTGGATATTTCCTTTAATTTTGGAGACTTCAACTTGTTTATATCTTGTGCCACATGATTCTTGTCCTTGTCTTCCAAAAAGTCTTCACAAAAGATTGGCCCAAAGTGCTGGAAGCACTTCCTCTGTTTGTAAATCATTTTGTGTGCGTGTATATACGTGTATTTATAAAATGACACAGTGATTGTATTAGAGAAAGAGCAGGTGTTGGAGCTAGGTAGCCCTGAATTGAAGAACTGAGTTGAAATTCCACCTGTGATTTACACTGTTTGTCATTCTGGAAAGTGACTCACACTCTCAGCAATCCAGGCAATGCTTTAAGACTATATATTGCAAAGAAGGTGCTGACCTCCATTGATAGAATGAATTTCATCATCTGGGAATTCTCTTTACCAATGAATTCAGGGGCCTAATCCTGATTCTCCTTTGCAAATTTAACAATTATCAACCAATGCAAATATTTTCTAGTTCTTTGTTTGCAAAATGAGGCATTTGGTCCCTTCCAACTCTAAAGCCACATTTGTATGATTTCAAAATACAAAGGTGAGAGAGGGAGAAAGAAAGGAGAGAGGAAAGGATGAAGAAAAAGAGAAACAGAGAGAGACACTCATAGAGACAGAGAGAGACACACATAGAGAAGCAGAGAAAGACAAAGACAGAGAGACAGAGAAAAAGACACAAAGAGCACTATAAGAAATGATGACTTTGTTATATACTTTAAAAAAGAGAAGTTAGCCTCTTAAATTGGATACATCAGGTTCTTTTGAGATTTGGGGGGCACCAGTGCAGCCTTCAGCTGTCCATCTCTTTTCTTGCCCTCTGGTTATATATCATTGATTATTACCTTTTTTCCTAGTAGCATATGCACTTCAAGATAACTTTATTCTCTTTCCATGGTAAATTGCCGGTACGTTTTTGGGCAGGGCAGTTAGGTGACATAATATATAGAACTTAAAATCAGGAAGACTAGAGTTCTGATCCTGCCTAAAATATTGTAGCTATGTGATCCTGAGCAATTCATTTAACTTCTCCATACTTCAGGTTCTTTATGACTGAATAAGTTGTGGCAAAAACTTTCAGGAAATGAGGAAGAATGAAATGAGCAGAAACAAGAGAATGTTGCATATGGTAACAGCAATATTGTTTTAAGAATGATTTTGAGTGACTAAATAATTTTGACTATTGTAAATACAAAAAATATAAATAAAGGATTGGGGCAGCTAGATAGTTTAGTAGATAAAGCACTGCCCCTGGAGTCAGGAGGACTTGAGTTCAAATCCAATCTCAGAAAGTTCATGCTTACCTGCTGTGTGACTGTGGACAAGTAACTTAATCCCAACTGCCTTCCCAAAATAAATAAATAAAGGACATATAAGAAAGATGCTCTTTACAGAAAAAGAACTGATAAATAGCAGAATGTATAGAATAATTTTACCTCTACCTATCTTTCTAGGATAGAGGAAGGGAATTTTAAAAAAAGGAAGAAAAAGAAACTTATGGGATAACTGTTATATATTTGGAAGAAATAGCAAATTGTACATGGCAGATTTGCAGTTTCATATGCAATTATCTTTTTCGTGTACTATTGTAGAAATGCTTGTTCTATGAACTGAAAATAAAATAAATTTTAAAAGATGAAGATATTCATAGAGCCTACCTTGCTGTGAAGGATTGCTGTGAAGACCAAATAAAATAACACATAGAAAATACTTTGAAAACACTAAAGTATTATTTTTGTTGTTGTTACTGATGCTTCTGTTGTTAGAATAAGTAGGGATCAATGAAATATTCTATTAAGCCAGTTTTGCTCTTTCTTTTAAATTCTGGATTCAGCTCATTGTTCATTTATCACATTTCTCGACTGACTACTTCAAAGGACTGTGCATGCAACTGAATTTCACCATTTGGGCAATAAATTTGCTTCATCCACTTGAGTTTTCTGGTGTGGGCTGCTAGACTGTGACTATTTTGAGTCATTAAGAATGAAGATTGAAATTTTACACTTTTTTCCACTTTCCCTTTCAGATTGCAAGCATTGAATAAATGTAACACATGAGCCTTAGGATTGGGGCCTGCTTTCAAATTTAAGTAGAAGTAGAGGTCACATCTAATTCAAAATCTGTAAGGACAGTCTGTATTTCTCAGTTAGATGTTGTTACATAAATGATTAATATTAAGTGGATGTTGTTAAGTAAGTATTATGTTTGAAATCTGAAGCTGGAAAATCATATCTTTCTTGTCTACATGCATCTCAAATACCCTTGATGTTTTTCTATAGTCTTGAACATTTTGAAATTCATTTGAAAGCTTCTATCCAGGGCCTGGGCAAATTGCTTTTGTTAACACATTTCATATGCCATAAAGTAACATGGAAAATAGGGAATGAGTGGGACAAATGAACACAAACCATCGGCATTATCAATTTCAAAATGGGAAAAATTATTCTGCTGTCCCCTTTGTAAACAACTAATTTCATTTTAGTTTATTCCAATTCTGAACATTTAACAAATATTTTCTACTATGCAACAGGTACTATTGTAAGTACTAGGAGGATACAGATGAAAAGAAAGGACATTCTCCCCAACCTTAAACTGGAAATGCTTACATTCTCAACATTTTTCTTTTTTTCTTATTATTTTTTAGGATTTTTTGTTTATTTGCAGAGAGGTAAGGTATATGATTGAAGCAGAATTGGTAAAAGATAAAGTTCAATTCCCTCTATTTTGTTGATAATTTGGAGTTTCACTTAAGATCACTGTGAATGAACCATAATAATAATACTTGACATTTATACCATGTTTTATTTATATATTTATTATATATATTATATTTAATTTATGTAATTTATATAATATATAATAAAATAATATATATAATATATAATTATATTTAATATGCATGCATTATATTTATTATATTTACATGTAATATTTATATCATGTGTTATTTCCCTGAATTTCACAACAACCTTACCTAGTAAATACTAGAGGGTTTATCATTCCCCTTATATATTTGAGGTCCAGTGACTTGCTCATCGTCACCAAATTAATGAACATCAGAGACAGGATTTGAACTCAAGCCTTCCCTAATTCCAAGGCTAGTACATCCATTTATGATCTCTTTCAAAAGCTTATTCCATTTTTGTGGGGAATGATATGGTTCATTTCCATGGCTCATATGGAGAATTTTATCCTCAAATCATTCTTGTCTTCTAATAGCATCAATAGTATTGATATATGGAAGGGACTTTGGAGGTCCAGGATCTGACATTATTTAATATATGTGAAAAGCCTGAAGCTTAGATAATTGATTTGCCTAAGATCATCCAGGTAGCCCTGACTTTGATTTCTTATCCAGTCTTTTCCTTATGTCACATTGTTGCCTGCTAATAACTGTGTTCCTATGTCCTCTTAAATTCTAGTTTTTGACAAGTATACATGTGCTGGAACAATGTGTGCTGTCTGTGGGAGTAATCTTTTTTTTTTTTTTTTAATAAATAAAGGAGACACATTGTTTGTTTCTCTGTGTTTGATAGACATGTTGTAATAAGGTCCTGAACTGCTCACCATCTCTTTATGTACCTTCTGTCTAAAGACTTGTAACCATTATGACCTATATTCATGGTACCACAAACAACAGGCTTAACCATTAACTTTCAAGCTACCTTTAAATGAATTCTTTTTATAAGTTGAGTATTATATAGGGCTGAAATGGTTAGGAGGGGGGAAAACAGAAAAAAGAAACCAGGTTGAACTAGGTTATTAAGGATAGGAAACTCATGACTTAGGATGCCCCTATACTGAACAGATAATTTGCTTTGACCTCGCCATGTCAGATAACATGACTTGGCTAACATTCCAATGCTCTAGAAAGATATAACACTTTAATAGAACTGGCATGGTTGAGAATACAATAAAAATGTGGTAACCTCTAGTATTTGCTGAGCAAAATCCTCCAATGGTTCCATTATGCAGTGCCAGTGAATGCACTATTAGACTAATAAATGTTTCAGATTCTATATGTTTATATGAAATATGACTTCATATTGGCCCTTAAAAAAACATAGGTTGCTAAATGCTTCTCCTTCTCTCCTCTGAGATACAAAGAAAAAGACTGCATATAAACAGTATCTCTAACAGAGCTGTGCATTGTGGTTTCATACTTTGTTATAATATGCCATTTTTCAACCTTAAAAAAATCCAAGGTAACAGAAAAACACATTCAACTCCAAGAAAAGGGGTTTATTGTAATCAATCTCAGTAATACTTGAGTACTTAATTAATTACAATTGTTAACCTGTATGTGCCAAAATGTTTGTTGCAGCCCTGTTTGTATTGGCTAGAATCTGGAAAATGAAAAGATGTCCATCAATTGGAGAATGGTTGAGTAAATTGTGGTATATGAACGTTATGGAATATTATTGTTCTGTAAAGAATGACCAGCAGGATGAATACAGAGAGTACTGGCGAGACTTACATGAACTGATGCTGAGTGAAATGAGCAGAACCAGGAGATCATTATATACCTCAACAACGATACTGTTTGAGGATGTATTCTGATGGAAGTGGATCTCTTCGATAAAGAGAGCTTTAATTGATCAAAGATGGACAGAAGCAGCTACACCCAGAGAAAGAACACTGGGAAATGAATATAAACTGCTTGCATTTTTGTTTTTCTTCCCGGGTTATTTATACCTTCTGAATCCAATTCTCCCTGTGCAACAAGAAAACTATTCAGTTCTGCACACATATATTGTATCTAGTATATACTGCAACCCATTCAACATGTAAAGGACTCTTGCCATCTGGGGGAAAGGGTGGAGGGAGGGAGGGGAAAAATCGGAACAGAAGTGAATGCAAGGGATAATGCTGTAAAAAATTATCCTGGCATGCGTTCTATCAATAAAAAGTTATTAAAAAAATTACAATTGTTTTCTCTGCTCACAGTATATTCCACTGAAGAAATGAAACTGACTTTGGGATAGATAACCCATGGAATGCTATTAGTAATATTGGGGTACCATTTGGAAAATTCCATTTTCAATCTTTTGTTTTTCCATTAGATAGACAATAGATTTTATTTTCTTCTCTAGTTTCATTGATTCAAATGATAATTTTTGTAAATATTTCAGAAGTTCTTTTCATTGTTTCATCTCAGTTTCTGACTTCATTGCCTAAATCATAGGGTGCTTCTTAATTTCATAATTATTATGGTTGAATTCTTAATTAATAAATACTCTCATTTTATATATGTTGCATATTACTTATATGTACACATACATATGACTAAAATGTTTAATAGGTAATTTACATTTTTTAAAAGGATAAATAAAATCCTGATGAAATTGGTACTTTACAAACATCTTCAAGATCTGTGTAATTAGCACATAATTGAAGCAAATCAAGATAATGCAAATTTACTTTCTACATGTTTGGGATTTGTTTAAAATACACAAAAAGGACTGGGATGAATATATGAACAATTAATAGTGAAAGACAACATATCACAAAGCAGCAACACATGTTTAATTTCCAAATGAACTTTGTAGACCAAATGGAACTTTTTGGTGATATATATTAGAATATTTGCCAAGTGAATTTCTTGTTGTCTTTACAGTTACTTAATTTTAAATATATTAATCTGTCATTTTTTTTTTTTGTTTGGACTTTTTGTACATCTGCTTTTTAAAAAGCTACTTTCAAATATAAACAGGAAGTCAACTTGTGTTATCTTAATATGTCTTAAGTATATGCTAGTTTTGAAGGTTTTAAAAAAGGCTAAAGGATGCCAATTTTGGTTGTTTTTTTCTTTTAAAAAGTAAGCAATTTATTACCAAAATATTAAATACCAATATAATGAAACATTTTTGTTTGTCACTTGAATATATGAAGTTGTAAATTTTATTAATTTATTTTTTTCATTAAATTTTATTCATCCCTTCTTAGTCTCCATCATGATAAAACAAGAATATTTGTAAAGTACCTAGCATAGTACTTGACACATAGTAGGAACTATATAAATTATTCCCTAACTTCTTCCCCTTTGTTCATAATTTTCCTTTTATCTACTCAAATACATATATATTATCTTCTTTTGGTAATTCTTTTTCATTATTTCATGAAGGATTTTTAGAGTCTTTTATATTGTTCACAATTATCAATATTATTTGCATTTAAATATTCACTATTTCCTATTGTTTGATATTAAGTTTCTTTCCATTTTTTTTTTCACTTTCAAATAATGCTGCTATGAAAATTTGTAAAAAGATAGTTTTTTTTTTAAATGATACTTTAAAGATATATTACACAGCTATTGGATTAGAGGAAAGAAGTATTTTGGCAACTGTTGCTGCATACTATTAGATTATTCTCCAAAAAAAATTCTACAAGTTTGCCATTTTACCTGTGAATGAGCGGACCCATTTCTCCACTACTCAATCTATAGTGAGTTTTGATGCTTTCAATTTATTTTTCTTATTACTTTGTAAGCTCTGATGGTGGAGACCATAGCTTATACTCCGTTGCATCTTCTCCAATATAAAATGCTTTGCATGTAATATGTGCTACACAAATATTTGTTGATTTGATTACTAGTTCTACAAATAAGTAATATTTCTATCCTAATATTACCTTTTCTTCTACCACAGTCTCTTATCAGCTCTTCTTTAGATTATTGTAATAGCCTCCTAATTGGTTTCCCTGCCTTCAGTCTTTTTCCTCTCTAATATGAAGGATGCTTCATATAGTTATCACAATAATCTTACTGAAGCACAGGTACACCAATGTCACTTCTCTGCATGTAAACCTTCTCTGGCTTCCTATTTTCTAGGGAGAAAATAAAAATTAAACCTGGTATTTAAAGCCCTCTTCAATTGGGCTGCAAGCTAGCTTTTTAAAGCCTTATTTCACAAACTGAACTATTAGCTACATTCTGAAGATTCCATCTCTCACCTCTGTGCATTCTCGAAGGCCATCCCCCTTGTTTGGAATGCATTCCTTCTTCATCTGGGTCTTTTAGAATCTTTATTCTCTCACAGGTGTGGAACATTATGGGTAATGTCAGATTTTTTTTAAGGTATTGACTTCTTGAGCCTACTTTTTTCCTCCCTCTTTTATTTCTTTTTTTAAATTCTTAGTTATAAGGAGTTGCTTTCTGTAAGGGAGAGGAGAGAGATACAGGAGGGAATCTAAGCAATGTAAAAACAAAAGATAGCCATAAAAGTCTTTGTAAAAAATAAATGTTTGTTGATTTGAATTGAATGTCTGTGTAACCTCGGGCAAAACATTTTACTTCTTTGAGCCTCAATTTCCTTTTCTGTAAAATGAAGTTGTTGGGATAAATTGATTCCCAAGATTGCTTGTTCTAGGGCCTATGAATCAATCAATTAACATGGTTTCCAGGCATGGTGCTAGAGAGAATTCCTTCTCTCAACAAGCTTATATTCTATTAGAAAAACCAATGCATATGTAAGAAAAAACAGAATAAATTTAATGCAAGCATAAGGTAATTTGGAAGAAGAGGTCCTAGTTTCTGGATAGACCAGGAAACTTGAGCTGATTTTGAAGGAAGGTAGAGTCAGTAAGGCAGACATGAGGAGAGTGGGCATTCCAAACATGGGGGACAGCTGGTACAAAGGCATGAAGGTGGATGATGGTGTGCCAATTTTGGGGATGATGATTTTTGGTTAGACCGTGTAGTGAGTAAAAGGAGGAATGTGTAAGAAGCCCAGAAAGGTGAGGGAAGGTAAGTTGAGAGGGGCTTTAAATGCCAAACAGAGGAATCTAAACTTTATCTACTCCACAGTTTGGTATAGGGCAGTTTTGGCTCCTTAGATATAAACACCCAGTGTTAGATCAGGGACACTCACATTATCATCAAGTGGAAACAGGTGGTGTGAGGAAATTAGATCCTTTAGGGAAAGATCTTTCATGGGCAACAGAATCAGCCTTAACCATCCTGATTATTTGGAAGCAGCAATAAAGGGAAAAAAAGCGTCTGATTTTCTTTCCTGACCTCAGGGTTCACTGAGAAGAGATGTCTATTAATATCTATGAAGAACCATATCTTTAAATAGTAAACACCCGGATGTCTCAGGTGGTGTAGAATGGGCTATTCTGAATGTTTGAATGTAGGAGGGTGATCTCCTATAGTAATGGAGTCATTTATGGCACAATCGGTGTCAAACTTGTGGCCCAAGGACTGGTTTGACCTGTAAATCTCTATGGGCCAGCCTACTAGATTAAAATTTAATTTTTAAAAAGGGGGGAAGCTAGATGATGGAATGGATAGAGCACTGGCCTGAAGCCAGGAGAATTTGAGTTCAATTTTGGCCTCAGACACTTAACACTCACTACCTGTGTGACTGTAGGGAAGTCACTTAGAACCCAGTTATCTCATCCTCTACCCCCCCTCCAAAAGAAAATGCAATAAGGAAATCTTTAATAAAATAAATAAAATTACAATAAGACACAGATAGTACTCATTTGTGGTTTTCTACATCACTGTGGCTTTTTATTTCTTTTTATTTGAATTTGACACAACTGGATAGAGCATAGAATATCGGATTGTGATTCAGGAAGAAATGGGTTCAAATCCTGCCTCTGACATTTTGCAGTAACCATAGGCAAAATATCTAATCTCTATGTGCCATATGAAACTCAATGGGGTCTATCTAGTAAGTCATAGACTGTGTCTGCTGAAAGGAATAATTCCCCAGACTCACATCCTCATTATATTCCTATAGTATACATTAGAAATAGTGTAGTGGATAGAATACTGGACCTTGACTCAGGAAGACCTCAGTTTGAATCTTCACTCAGACACAAACTTACTAGCTCTGTGACCCTGGCAACACACTTAATTCCAGCCTGCTTCTATTTCCTCATTGGTAAACTAAGAATAATAATAGTACCTACCTCCCCGAATTGTTGTGAGGATAAAATGAGATAACATCTGAAAAAGTACTTGCAAATGTTAAAGCACAATAATACAAATTTTATTACTACTATTTTCTGCTGTTGTTACTACTACTGCTACTTCTACTGCGATGGCTGCTGCTGCTACTACCACCATAGAAGTACCACTATCACTACTACTACCACTACCGTTGCTACTACTGCTACTACTATTACTATCATTACTACTACTATTCCTCCTCCTCCTCCTCCTACTACTACCATCACCACCATCACTATTATTACTACCAACACCACTACTATTACTACCACTGCTATTACCACTACCACTACTACTACTACTGCTGCTGCTGCTGCTGTTACTACATCATGATGGGTTATATATACAAAGCAATGCATCAAATAGAGCCATGTTGGGGAAGGGAGTTGAACCAGTCAAGCACTGAAAGCAAGAATTAACAATAAGGAACAACCCATATGCTACATTAGCTCTCATGTAATATCAAAATATCTGGAGGAAGACCCGAAGGTAGATAGATGCTCTTTGTGATTATGGAGGTACATAGATAGAGCAATGTGTAAAATGCAGTGTGTTTTGATGGAAAGAGAGGATAAATCCTGGTTCTCAGAATACCTTATTTCACTCAGAGCCTTAGTAATCAAGTTACTTTTGAATCTCTCGGGAATATTAGCTCACAATCTTAAGTCAGTAAGTCAAAATCTCCACTATGAGAGAAGCATAAATGACTATATGGGACATTTTCTTTTTTTTTTTTTTAATTATAGCTTTTTATTTACAATATATATGTATGGGTAATTTTTCAGCATTGACAATTGCAAAACTTTTTGTTCCAATTTTTCCCCTCCTTCTCCCCTGCCTCCTCCCCCAGATGGCAGGTAGATCAATACATGTTAAATATGTTAAAGTATATGTTAAATACAATATATGAATACATGTCCATACAGTTATTTTGCTGCACAAGAAAAATCGGACTTTGAAATAGTATACAATTAACCTGTGAAGGAAATAAAAAATGCAGGTGGCCAAAAATAGAGGGATTGGGAATTCTATGTAGTGGTTCACATTCATTTTACATGGGATTTTTTCATTAGATAAACTTGAAATTATTCTACAAACATACCAGGGTTAAGAAACTCTTTCCCATAGTAATAGTCACCTTCCTTGGAAGAGTGCTGTATACATGAATTGATATTTGAATAGCACTTTAAGATAACTGGAACAAAGTGGTGTCATGGACATCCAGGAATCTTTCATTGTCTATAGTTTTTAAGAATCCTGATATCAGGGTTTTGTGTCACAAAGTACTTGTGAGTAACTCAGAAGAGTTTAGTCTCATATGAGAGCTATAAACCTTATCTTGGTAAATAAAATAAAACTGGCTAATGATCACCAGCCACATTTTCTTTTTTTCAAAGGATAGGCTTAAAAAAAGGAGAATAGAATTATTTCAATGGCAGTCAAAGAGCTTTTAGGTCAAAAACAAGCTTATATAAATAAATGCAAATTCCCCTTATTATACAAACACACCTTTCTCAGCTCAGTTCCTTTGAGGTACTTGTTTTATCCACATTGATGCAACTCTATAAGGAATTGTGCCTGCTGGAAAGTTGTTTGCATAAAGACAGTTAAAAATTACTTTTCTTTTGGGATGACTGAGGAGAAATTCTTCATTAATGAACTTGAAGTCAAATCAATTTCAGGGACGAGTGCTAGTGCTAATTAAGGTTGAAAATTTTTCATTGCCTATTTCTCTGGGACCTAATTTAGGCAGCAGGGTGAGCTAGTGGAAAGACCAAATAATTTCATTGGCCTGATTTGCTGCTGACCATTCTGATATATTTTAAGTGGCAAAATGAGTGCTTTTAGAGTTATGACTATGTAGGAATGTTGTGGTGATTGGAATTCAATTCCAATGCTCCAATTCAAGTAAAATTTTACCTACTTTTCTTTATTGAAAGTGAAAGTAACTTAAATTACTATAAATCAGCCAACAAAGTATTTACTGAATACTTGAGAGGTGGATAAAGAATTAGTCTTAAGAAGAAAGGAAGACCTGAGTTCAAGTCCTACCTCTTATATATGCTGGCTTGGTAACCCTCTACATGTCCCTTAATAACTCTATGTTCTGCTCAATTTTAAGACTGTAATTTGCAGAGAAGGTGTCAATCTGTATTACTAGGGGGAGTTTGCTCATCTTGGAGTTCCCTATACCAGAAATGTCAAACATGGCAGCCACGTCTAGTCCACAACACTTTTGATTTTGGCTCCATCTGGTTAAAATGTAGTTCTTATTTGATTTTAATGTTTTGATGAATTAATAAAAAAGAAGCATATAAACATGTAGGGTTTTCTTAGTTAAAATGTGGTGAGTCCACAGGAATCCTTAGGTACAATTTAGTGGCCTTCATTTCTATTTATATTTGATTCCACTGTCCTATACTAACAATATGGTAGATCTACTCCCTATCCATTATCTACACTAGTTTTATGCCATTTGCTGTGGGGACATAGTGCCTGGATGAAAAGAATTGAGACCATTTTGGAAATGAGATAAAAAAATGCATGTGAAAAGTTAAATAACAAAAAGTACTAATAGTTTATGGAATAAGAGGAATAAATGGGGAGAGACAGGATCAAAAAATATGATATGCTTTGTAAACCTTGAAAGATTCTTCGAATGTCAATAATTATTTTTATCTTATTTAATAAATAAGCTAAATTTGAATGTTTATCTCAATCAGATAGAATTATATCATTATTCCTCCTCATTTTATTCCCCCACCACCCATTATCTTGGGTAGGTTACATAAAAATATTATTTGGATGAGAGTGTTCTGACTTTTGTTTAAAAAAAAAAATCATGCTCAACTTCTTATTTTACCTGTATGGAAAAGAACTGGTACATAACCTCTATCCATTGATGTAAATGGACTTTGAGTAACTTACAGACTTAGGTACCCGGGGCATTGAGAGAGTAAGTGACTTGCTCACTGTCAAAAAGCTAGCATGGGTCAGAAGATGGGCTGCAACCCAGGCACTTTAATTCCAAGCCCAGGGTTTTAGCCAAAATGTCTCACTTTCTAAGCCCATATGACATAGTTAAATAGAGCTAAAGATTTTTATTTTTATTTTAAAAATTAAAATTTTTGATATAAAAATAAAAATTTAAGACACACACCCAAATGAGGAAAATATAGAGTCTCAAGTATTTATCCCTAATCTGCCCTTAGCATTCTAAGATCTCATTTCTGTTTCTCAAGACTGCTTTCTCAGTGATTTTGGTAGCAGAAAGTTTCATAATATTACATTACTCTTGGTGATGTCACCTTTCAAATTTGATTTAAAATAGATCACTTGTATGTATTTCAAAGAGAGACAGTGTGGCATAATGGATAGAAAGCTGTACTCAATGCCAAAAAGATCAGTATTCAAGTACCACATATGGGCTGTGTCAAGTCATTTAATTGGACAAGTCATTTAATCTTTTAGCGCTCTGGACAGCTCTCAGAAAAGGTGTTGATCTTCATGATAGAGGCAGTTTCCTGTCCCCATGATATCACAGGTCTGGTTTTCTTTCTCTCTCTTCTTTCCCCCAAACTCTTTAGTCATTTTATCATAAAATACTTTTTGTAAAGTAGTTATAAGGACTGATGTTTTATTTTTATAAAATGCTATACAGAAATATATGTCCCTGAATGATGGAGTTGAATATATTAGATTGGCAAAGATAGAACAAATACCTATTATTTGTACTGCCAGCATCTGCATCCATATGGTTACAGTACATTTTCAGGTCTGTAGAACTCATGTAGAAAAACCATAACCTTGATTCTAGGATGGAATTTCATGACATACTTCAGAGAAGGGACTCCAGAGGTGACAATGGAATTAATTCAGATATTTTGTCTATCTGTCCTCTATCACACAATTCTCTTATCTCAAATTTCTCATAAACATTTTGACTTTTTTGGGATTTATTTAAATCTCTTCCATCTGGTAGAGTAAAACTGACTACTAGCTATTTTACCCAGGTTGGAATCCTGATAATTAAAATGTTAATTAAAAAAAATTGCAGTATGCATTTCTGAGCTGGGTCACATGGACACATACTTTATTTTGAAGCTACAATATTTATGATAAAAGTGAGAATGAATTCTCATGAAATAGAATGAGGGAGTTATAATTATAACTAGCTTTAATTACTAGTTTTTTTTTTGTTGTTGTTGTTGTTGTTGTTGTTGTTGTTTATTTTGTTTCTAGAGTCTACATCCTCCTGGGAATGCCCCATAACCATGCATGCAATGTATTTAACTAAAAAAGTCAGTACATATGCTGCAAACTAGTTTTCTCTAGGCTGTTGAGGGTGCTAATATCTCTCATGACCCAAATCTAATCTACTTTCCTGAAATGAGCTTGACACATTGTTTTCAGATGATCTTCCTGTTGGCCATGTGGACATGGAACCTGAAATGCCTTTCTTTCATCAAATAATAGAACTTTTTGGAATATCAGGGTTGATAAATCAAAAAGTCCTCTATGAAATGTATAAAAGAATGTGAACACAGATTGGCTAACTCCATTTCATACTCTCTTAATAGTAATAAAATAGTAAAAAAAAAATTAAAAAATAAAATCTTAATAGTAATAAAATTTAAAAGTACTTCATGGCACTTTGAGGAATAAAAAGAGTCCATTACACTGGGCAATTAAAAAAAAACACTGATGAGGTAGAAAGCCAGATTGCAAGGGTTTGAAAAGTTAAAAGAGGAAATAGAGGTGGTGAGAATAGGCAGGTTTTTCCGGAACTTTGGCTCTATAAGTGAGGAGAAATACAGGACAATTCTGGTATTATAAGAATGGTAGAGTTGAAAAAGGTGTTTTATCCTGCCCCAATTTAGTAGGTAGTTGCTCAGTTTCCCAGTTCACTGAGTTAAATCAACACTAGCAAAAAGTCAAAAGCTAAATAAATCATCCCATTAATTCAATTGTTCTCTTCCCCCCACCCCAATAATAATTTGGCCACAAAAATCTAAATATGCCAGGTTTTAAAATCATGAATTGAACAAAGGATTGTTTCGTTATCTCATTCATGTGGACCTAGTTTTATCATTGATAATCATTTCTCTAGTGACCATCCTTCTGACCTCATATAATTGATCGCTCTTTTTTCCTTCACATTCTTTCCCTGTTGGATATTTATGACATGACTCATTCTTGATTTCCCTTCTGTCTGACCACTCCTCAGCATTGTTTGCTGGATCATTACACATGTCCTTCCCCACTAACTATGGATACAGTCCAGGACTGTTCTGTGCTCTCTTGTTCTTTTTCCTTCCCTCCTTTGCTTCCTCCTTTCCTCTCTCCTTCCCTCTCTGTCTCTTTTTCTCTTTTTCATTTTGTCTTTCTCCCCTTTTCTCTATCATTTATATCTTTCTTTTTATCTCTCCCCCTCTCTGTCTCTGTCTCTCTATCTCTGTCTCATTCTTTATAGTTTTCTATAACTCAATTCCTTTAATTTATTATCATTTCTATATAGAAGTCTCCCAGATCTAGATATCCATTGTTTTATCTTTCCTTAGAACCAGCTTCATGTCGCCAACTACCTATTGGATACTTTGAACTGAATAACCTGTAATAACCTGAGATGTAAGCATCTCAGGCTCAGTAGTTCACAATAAAACTTTGTATCTTTGTCCTCAATATCAATCCATCCATCTTCCTAATTTCCCCATTTCTGTTCAAGGCAGCACCAGCCTTCTAGTCCTCCAGTTTGGAATTATCTTCTCTTCCTCCATTCTCTCTCCTCAATCTTATACAATTAGATCCCAGCTTTTGTCCATTCTGCTCCCACACATTTTTTTTTAAATATAGTACTTATATGCTAACCTACTGTATCTTCTAATTGGATTTCCTGGTTCAAGTCCAAGCCTGATCTCAGTCTCCAAATCATTCTTTACATACCTGCTAAAGTGATCTTCCTAAAGCTCAAGTGTGACTATATTAATATTCTGCTTAATAAATTCTAGAGATGCCCAATTACCAAAAAAGATCAAATGGAAACTATCTGGCATTGAAAGCCTGCTACAACTTGGGCAAACCTAGCTTTCTATACTTATCACACATTATTACTCTTCTTCTTGAGGATTGGTATAATGTAGTGCAGATACAGCCTTCAAACTATATGTGGCCTACAGCACTCCCAAGTGTGATTGAACCAGATTAAAATGGAATTAGGAGATGACAAAATAAAAAAAAAATACAATAAAACAAAGATAATAATACAATGTAAAAATGAGTCATTAAGCAGATGACAAGGGGTTTAGCAGCCTCTAATTCTATTTAAATCCTACACCTACTGGCTGTGAGAATCACCTAAACACTCAGTGCTCTGAATAATGCCTCCACTGGTAAAAAAAAAAAAAAAAAAAAAAAAAAGTGGTTCCTTATCTGGGGGTTATTTATTAGATTGTCATTTATTTATTAAATAACAATTAAATAACTTATTATTTATTAAATGGTTATTGTTTATTAAATCATAGGTCTAGTTCTAAAATACTCTTTCTGTACTTTCTGGTCTTGCCAAACTGGCCTCCTTGCTGTTCCCACCCCATAGCACGCCATTCTGCACCCCCATATCCTATATTTGCATTGAACTTCCCTCTCATTCATTTTTTAAGAGTTCCTAGACAAGGCTGAGCTCGTGTTACCTCTTATGTGAAGTTTTCCTTGATTGCCCAGTTGCTAGTGTCTCCTTCTCTGAAATTATTTTGTATCTATATGTTGTATTTTGTTTTCCTTCTCTTAGAATGTAGGTTCCTTGAGGACAAAGACCATTCTGGTTTTATTTCTTTTTCTGATAACCAGTAAAGGATTGGCACATTACAGGTAACAGGTATTTAACAAAGGAGTGTTAGGTTATTTAATGATTAATGGAATTCTAAACTTTTTGATCACTTAACCTATTTTATTTGGTGTTTACTAAGTTATGAATAAAAAATCAGGAAAGAAGGAAATAAGGACAGTAACGGAAGGAAAAGGAAGGAGAAAAGGAAAGAAGAATAATTCATCTCAGTTTCTATTATTCTGCTTTACCATTTAGTTATAATTCGGTACTTAGATTAACAAAAGTAAAAATTCAGCACTTTTCTAGGAAGGATCTAGAAATTGTCTCAGGTGGGATTTGAACTCAGGTCTTCTGGAACAGATAATAGCACCTGTTTCTCAGGGTTGTTGTAGGGATCAAATGAGCTAATGTAAAATTCTTTGTAAACCTTAAAGCATTATGTAAATAATAGCTGTTATTATTTTTACTGAAAATAGACAAGAGTTCAAGACTTATGATGAATTAAGTAGTCATTATTTTGTAAAAATTAATATTAATATTCTTTTAAAAACAAAACCTTAGTTTGGAATTTATGGTTTTATGCATATATTTTAGATTGTACTTGAATGCTCTTAATGTTTATTAAATTTACAATAAAATAATATTATTAAAAACTTTTATCAACCTCTTTTTCTATCACAATTATTTTCCAACATGACCTCTTTCAATCTGTCCTTTATATTAAAGAAAAATAAAATAAGTGATGCAATCATCATATCTGTCAGGGCTTCTTTCATTTGGCATTGATGCGTTGTCACAATCTACCCCCCATTCTCCAGAAAATAAAGGTATGTCTCATCATCTGGAATCATCTATTTTAATTGTATTCAATATAAATGTAGGTATATTTTCATGTTCTTTTAATTTATATTATTATATTCATTATGTGCTTGTTTTATTTTCTTCACTATCACTTCACAGTTCATGTAGGGTTTTTTCATGTTTCTTTAAATTCCTCTTATTTGTTGTTTTAATAGAAAGTTATGTTCCAATGCATTAAAGTGTTATAATTTGTTCAGGCATTCCCTCATTTGATGGACACTCACTTTGTTTACAGATTTTTGTTACTACAAAAGTATTTTTAAGCATGTTTAAGTATATATGGAATCCTTTTCTCTGTCTCTGACTTCCTGGGAGTACATGCCATGTAGTGGGATTAGATGTCAAAAGATATGAATTATAAGTGCCTGCTGCTGTATATAGCACAGAGCAGGCATGCTTATTGATAGGAATTGAATTCCAAATTGTTTTTCAGAACAGATGAATCAATTTCCTTATGTATAAGTGGTATATTAATGTGACTATTGTCCCATAGCTTTTCAATATTATATCTATCTTTTGGAACAATTTGTTGAATGTGAGGCAAAAGGTCAGAGTTGTTTTAATTTTAATATCACTTATGAGTAGTTTGGAATGCTTTGAATCTGATCATTGATTGTTTTTATTCTTCCTTTGAAACAGTTATATTAACGATTTTACTTAACTCTATATAGAAATTCATTACATATTTTGGATATCAGGATTTTTTCTTTTGAAACATTTAAGAGACATCTTTTTCCCACTCAACAATTTCTCTTTTTATTTTAGTTACATTTATTTTATTTATGAAAAAGCCTTTAAATTGTATTTAATCATTTTTTTTTGTTATTCTTATTCTCTTTCTTTTGTTGGATTATGAAATCTCCTCCCAAATATATCTGTCTTTCTTCTGTTTCCCTTCCCTTTTTTTTTTTTTTTTTTGATGTGATCTTTTACATTCTGATTTTTTAACTATGTGGAATCATTGTGACAATGTGTGCTGAGTTTTCTATAGAGACAAATGTTGTAGATTTTAAACGACTTAGGGTATTCTTTGATCCCATCTTTCATTAACTTTCAATTTTATTTGTGCTCAACCTCTAGTTTTTGGTTTTGCCATAGTTGTGTTTAATCTGCAACTTGGATTTTTATTGCCACAAAATACACTTCTTTTCTACTTCATCAGTTAATCTGTGTTCAGGAAAATGAAACTAATGAGTTTAAGTCATATGGGATTTCAAAGGTAAACCTGCTGCTTAAAAGTCACATAACAAAATTAGATAGAAATGATTTTTGTATATCTGTTATTTTGGATGATTCACACCCATTGATTCCCTCTGGGATAATGTCCAGGGCCACTCCTATCATAATATCAAATCTATCTATCTATCTATCTATCTATCTATCTATATATCTAAAATATCATAACATAAATGAAATTAATTGCCTCTGGAGGAAGCAAGGCACAGATGTGGGATCCTCCTTAATAAGGTTCCTCATAAAAAGGATGGATAATCATTTTGGTATATTAAAGATGCAATTCCTAGTTAGGTTCAGGTTAAAATAGAGGGCTACTTACAACTCTGGAATTCCATGATGGAACACAAATTTACTTCTTTTAACAGGTAAAAGATAAAAGGACAAAATAAAAAAATTATACTTTTTCTTGATATTCAGTTGCTACTTTGAAGATAAATTAATACAATGTTTGATGCTTTGGTTAAATGCCATGGAGATCCATGATGAGGAAAACACAATGTTAAAAGGATTGTGATTTTCAACATAACTGAAAGAGGGGAATCTATCAGATGCTTGGGGAAAAAATCATGAACATTAGTACTATGTAAAAAAGATGTAATAAGAAATAACAACATATACTGATTCATATGTCTACTTTTTCAACTTTACAAAGTCTTTGTGAGAATGATCTACATGTCATGTCATACATTTGTTCATTCATTTTTTTTTTTTTAATTTCCTGGCCAACTAAATAATCATGCTGCTGCCCAGACCACATATCACTTCCTGAAGCATTTGATCATTTTCTACCTGCTAAGTCCCATCTCAGGAATCAAAATGCTTATGCTCAGTGACCTCTAATGGGCTGAAAACTCTGAGCAGATGCACTGAGGTCAGAGCACTTAAAGCCAATTACCAATTGGACAATACTCTATTAGTATATGCTTGGAGAAAGAATGGCCCTGCCCATTTTGTTGCAGGCTTGATCTGTTGTATAGGAGATTGGGTGGAGGAGTTGGTGGGTGGAGTGACCCATGACAAAAACTCTTATTTTGACTTCATATACATTCTACCTCCTTTTCTCCCAAGTTCTACAGACATAATAAAATGAACCCTTCCATTGTCCCTGGAACACTTGTATCAATTTTCTCCCCTGTAGTTCCATTTATCATCCTTATTATTTTTCAAATTAAAATATTCCTCCCTACTTACCATTCCCAAATGTGTGTTCTCTTTCTATGAAAAAGGAAAGTTTTTTTTGCGAGGCATTTGGGGTTAAATGACTTACCCAATGTCACATAGCTAGTAAGTATTAAATGCCGAAGGTCAGGTCTGAAATCAGGTCCATTTGATATGAGGGCTGCTGCTCTATCCACTTTGTCTTTTGGCTGCTCCCAACATAAACTTTTTGAAGGCAGGGACTCCCTTTGTTTTTGTGTTTATATCTCCAGAGTTTAGCACAGTGTATGGCACATAGCTGATACTTTATGGTAAATAACTAATAGTAATTTTTAAAGTAATATCACATAATTACATTATATAATTACATCAAGTTACTATAAATAATATTATTAATAAGTTAAATAATTAACTAATTTTGTTTTCTAATTCATTCATTCACTCAACAAGCACTTAATATATGCCAGGAGATGAGTTAGGCTCTGGCATAACAAAACAGTCCTGCTCTCAAGTAATTAAAACTGTATTGGTAGTAGGGAAGAGAAGACAATGTATACACAGAATATTATATAAAATATTTGTAAACTAATTTCTAGGGGGAGGGCATTGGCAACAGGAGGACCTATCAGAGGGTTTTGCAGGAGGTTAAGCATGAGCTAAATTTTGAAGGAAATGATGGAATCTCTATGGCATAGATTAAAAGAGATTGTGGTCTTTGATGAAGAAAAAGTAAGGAAAGACTTTTGTAAATGATTTTCTATAACAACCCGCTTTTTAATAGTCATATAATTGACTGAAAGGTACAGAAAATATAAGCTTCCAATGTATTTAATGTTATTTGAAGGATTTGATTTAATATAGCTAATAACTAATATTTGCATAGTACTTTAAGGTTTTACAAAGCTTTTTACCCATGTTATTTCATTTGATCCTTACAAAATCCCCTGAGCAAGATACTACTATCTCCATTTTTCAGATGAGGAAACTGAGACTGAGAGGTTAAGAGATTTTCCCAGGATCAAACTATTAGTGTCTGAAGGTCAGCATTTGGACTTAGCTCTTGCTGACTTCGAATCCTTCACTCTCTCCATTGCACTACTTAGCTGCTTCCAATAATCAAGCAAAAACCTCTTTCCCCAAAAAGATGTCTACTATGCTGTTGTTCAGTCATTTCAGTCACACAGAGAAGATTATATATCATCTATTTTTGTTCAGTCATTTCAGTCATATCCAGCTTTTTGTGATACTGTTTGGAGTTTTCTTGGCAAAGATACTGAAGTGGTTTGCATTTCCTTCTCCAGTTCATTACAGGGTTAAGGGACTTGCCCAGGGTCACATAGCTAGTAACTGTCTGAGGATGGGTTTGAACTCAGATTTTCCTGATTCCAGGCCAGGTGTTCTGAATACTGTGCCATTCTGCTTCCCCTACATATGTTAAAATTATTCAAGAGTCCTTGAAAACTGAAACAATGAAGTTAATTTTCTTTGATGATCCTCTGATTACTAATAGCAAGTGAAACATAAAAAGTACTTGCCACTTAGTTGGAGGAGAGAATTAATATTGAAGAGAGATTCCCTACAGATGGTGAAATTTCTCAGATTGTCCTCTTTGCAGATGACATTGTGCTAATTGCACCAAGCACCAGAGCTCTCTGGAATCTTCTAAATACAATTCATAATCCCTTAAAATATTTGTTCCAAATTATTGCATATAGGAAAAAAGAAATCATTAAAAAATTCTCATTATTCAAACAGTTATATAAAATTGGATGACTTTTTTTTTTTTTTTTTTTGATATGCCCATCGGTGCATACATATGTCTTAGATAGACACTAACAAAAACAGAGAACAGGAATCTGAACTGAATGGAAGTATGAGAGCAGATTGAATTTTTTTTAGAAAACTAGAAAGCAATTTTAACTATCTCACATTGCTCTGTCAAACAAAAGCAAAATTCCAGCCCATTTCAAGTCACCTTGCTAACCTAGAAGTCTCTCAAAATGACTAAAATAAAAATATGCTCAAAATTAGACACTCTCAGGTTAGAGCACCTTAATTGGTTTGGAAAGATTATAAGAATCCTTGATATACCATTAATCAATTATTAAGCATTTATTAAGTGCTTATTACTTGCCACCAGATACTATATTGAATACACAGATAATTCAATTTCACAGCTATTGATATTGAAAATCCTAACCCAAATATCACATAGAACTTAGAACATTTCCCTTTCCCAGTCCTGTAGGAGAAAGATATAACTGAAGATCCCTGAAATGTTTGTGGCAGGTTTGATTCCCTGTGGTTCCCATAAATTTGACACAATTGGTATTGGATACCATTAAGTCTGATTCTAAATTTCCAAAAAGTAAGCCAAATATTCACACCCAAGTTGTTGAAAGCAAAAATCCTGGCAATTGCTTCCCATTACAGCCAGAGGCATATGTTTATCCTAGTGAATATGTTAAATTGATACCCACTGAAATGCCACACTGTGTGAAATCCAGCTTTGGTAACTGTTCAGGTGATTAGGTTATATTAGCATCATGTTTCAGATATTTTGGTTTCCTTACTCTTAAAAAAAAATGCATTAAAAGACAAGAAATTCTGGGTTGTGAGCTGAGCCAGTCTGCTTTTTGTGTATATGTATCATAACTGGGTTCTGAACAAGCAAACAAAAACAGGATATATATCTCACAAATTGGTTATCTCTTTAAATAGTCCACTGAGGAGGGTTTCTATTTATGAAATTTCATATGATATGACTGCTTCTCAAAGGTCTTCTTTGGGAATCATTTTCAGGACCTAATTAGGGAAAGGAACATGCATTTATTAAGTGCTTACTTTGTACCAGGCCCTGTGCTAAGTAAGCACTTTATAAATATCATCTTAGAAGGTATTGCTACTGTCACATCCATTTTACAGTTGAGGAATCTGAAGCAAAAAGATTAAGTGACTTGCCCAGGGTCACACAGCTAGTTTGTGTTTGAAGCCAAATTTGTACTCAGGGCTTCCTTACTCTAGGTCTATATATGTATTTCACATAAATGATAAGTGCAGCTAGTTGTGTACTGTAGGTAGAATGCCTGGCCTGAAGTTAGAAAGACATCTTCCTGAGTTCAAATTGAGCCTCAGACACTTACCAGCTGTATGACCCTGGACAAGTTTCTTAATTCTGTTTGCCTCAGTTTCCTCATCTGTACAATGAGCTGGGGAAGGAAATGGCAAACCATTCCAGTATCTTTGCTGAGAAAATGTCAAATGAAGTCATGAAGATTTGGAAATGAATAAAATGACTGTACAAACATAGATGATACATAATATTCTCCATGATATTGCATCCTTTGAGGGTAGATTTGGTTTTAGGGAATAGTCTAAGAGTAATAACTAATATTTAGTGCATCAATATAAGGCTTGCAAAGAGTTTTTCATGTTACCTTCTCACAATAACTGGGAAATAGGTGTTATTCTTGTCTCACTTTTACACATGAGGAGCTGAAACTTAAAAATTTCAAGTGATTTGCCCAGAATCACACAGCTGGTCAAAATCTGGGGCAGGATTTGAACACGACTTCTAGAGTCCAGATGTAGTCTTTTATCTACTTTACAATCTGACTGCCTAATGTCACTGTGCCATATTTAACAAATAAGGTATAGCATAATAAGACTTATAGTGCTTCAATGTATCTTCCATTTAGTGAAGAATCAGTAAATCTTCATTAAGAGTCTTTTATATGCCAGATATTGTGCTAAATGCTGGGAATACAAAGTAAGACAAAAACCAGTCCCTGTCCTCAAGGAACTCCCAATCTAATGGGGAAGGACAATACATAAAAAGAAGCTGAAAAGGGAGACAAAAGGTTCACCATTGAGGGGGCAAATGAAAGTTCAGAGGACTGAAGCTGCAGGAAATGATGAAATGGTTGCCCTGAGTGTTCTTAAATGGAGGATCTCTGAGGAGCTCTCTACAGTTAACACATCCTCTCCAATCCAAGGAAAGATTATAGGGTATTGAGGAAGTGTGAGTTTCAGAGTTGATGTGATTTTGCAGGATGATAAGATTCTGGAGGGCATGAAGAGCTTATCCAGATGGGAGATGATGTTGTCATCAATGTTTATGTTTTCTCTATTGGTGAAGGTCATGTTACAAGTATGATGCTGTTGAGAGAATCCAATAGACTGTAGGGAGGCTCATTATCAGTAGGCTTAGCCATTAAGTGATAAAATCTTTGTTTCATGACAATGCCCTCACTTTCCCCCCTCAGCCCTCAAAAGGGTTTTCATTTTAAAAATACTATCCAAGATAAATAAGATCAGCTAGATGATACAGTAGATTGATTGGGATTGGAGTCAGGAAAATTCATCATCATAAGTTCAACTATAGTCTCAGGCATTTACTAGTTGTGTGATTCTGGGTAATCACTTAACCCTGTTTGCCTCAGTTTCCACTTCTGTTAAATGAGATGAGGAAGAAAAGGACAAACTTCTTTCAAGTATCTTTGCCAAGAATACCCCAAATAGAGTTATGAAGAGTGAGACAGGACTGGAACATAGGTTTGAGCTGGAAACAATGTTTGAGACCGTCTAATCTAAGTCTTACATTTTATAGGAAATTGGGAGGTTAAGTATGTAATTAAGTAATGAAGTAAGAAGTAAGTTATTTATTCAAGCTCATAATAAGTAATAGAGACTGGATTCAAATCCAAGTCTTCTCATAGGAAATCTATGATCCTTTCTACCTTTGTTTGTCCCCCACACTCTCCAAGAGCCGCTATCAATATTTTTATACATGTGTGTCCCTTTCCCCTTTTTAAACAATCTCAGGAATTAATTTTTTTTTTACCAGGAACAAAGTTATAAAGACATAATAAAAAACAAATTATTATGACAGGGAAAAAAAGACATTATCTAAAAAGGGTGATATAGAAGGACTGGTACATACCTAGAAGAATACTGTCAGAAGTTCTGAATGAGAATGAGATGAGTCTGGTAAGAAAATCTATGGAAAACAAGAATTTTTTGAAACTATATTGGGCATGGGATGGTGACATACACTTGCAATCCTTACAAGTCTAGATGAAACTGAAGTTCCTTGATGGCATGAGTTGGGGAGAGCTGGGCTAAAGCTGATATGGTGTCCTCTATACTCCCAGTACTGATGTGTTAAGGTCCCTAGAAGGAAAGGGCCATCAGGGAATCTAGCAAGGAGCAATTAGTGAGATTGAAAATGGAGCAGGCCAACATTTCTGTGTTAATCATTAGTGGAGCCAGCCCATGAAAGGCTGCGCCTTTTCCATTTTCAACCCAGGAAATATAGAGACCTAGTTCTTTAAGAAACATCTGACACTAAAAGAGCATGGCTAACAATGAGACTGTTAAAAGAACTTTATCTTCAGGAATCATTGGATTCCCTAACACAAGATGAGACTGTTTGATGAGACTATTGCAGTACTTCAAAGCTTGCAGGAATTATTGGATTCCTGGCACATGAACTAATGGACAATGTCCTTTTGGACTATTTCTAGGACTTATGGAGATGTATAAATTCTCATATTGATTCATGTTATTTGTTACATCACTACTAGCCTGTGTTATATTGCTATGTGCTTATGTAAATTATGTGTAATGTCTCCCATATTGACAGATTTATGTATACCTTGTTTCAAGTTCTGGCCCATAACATCTCCTTGTAGGATCAGATCAATCATACTGAACCATGCTAAATTAGATAATTATTGTCTCCATCAACTCTAATGAGTTAACACTTTGTAAGGATTCTAACATAGTTCCCCAAAACAAAAACATAAAATCCCAACAACTCAAAAACACAAACCAAAAAAAAAAAAAAAAAAAGATATTAGGGAAATGAATAGTTTCAAGGAAGGGATACAGAATAGACTGTGAGGGATCCGATATTCAAGATAAGTAAGGAGATAGTGAAAGCACACATAGATGTTCTAGGTAAGTTACTTTCCAGAGTAATTAAAAAATAAGAAGATATGATGCTGAATCCCTGACAATAATCTTTGAAAGACTGTGTAGAATAAGAGAAATACTGGATGGAAGAATATTAACACTAGAAGGGCTAGACACATCACTTAAAGCAAAAATTATAATTTTACTTTGAAATAAAAATTTTCATCCTACTATTTCTATCTTCCTTGCCTTGTAGATAAAAGAAAAATGTTCTATATCAATCGACATGGCTTGGTCCTTTGAGGTACTCTTAAATTCTTGTTCTTCTATTTGTTAACCATCTCAATTTTCAAAATGAGGAATCTTAAGGGAGTTTGGAAATTGCAGTGCCAATGAGATTGATTTCGGTTTGTGGCAAAATTCTAGTAGGTGGTATCAAAGGAGTGATTAGTGAATTGAAGAAAAGGGAGAAGAAATCCATAAAGGGCCATAAAGGGTTTTATTAAAAAAAAGTCATACTCTAATTTTATTGTCTTTTTAAAAAACAATATTCAAGAAATGGCATAGCTAGAGTTTTTCTAGATTTTACTGCAAAATTTGATAAAATTCCTTATATTTTATTGGATAAATTGTAGAATGGGATAGTAAACTAGGTAGATGTGAATGAATGGGCAAAACCAGTAATCATTCATCTTGGATGTTAACCTCTATGGGATTTCTAGTGGAGTACTTCAGGGATCTGGGCTTTCTAACATTTTTGTCAAGATTTGGATAAAAGCATAGATGTCATGGTCATTTAGTTTTCATATGCTGGCAAGCTGAGAGACAGAGCTAGCATATTGGATGACTGAATTAAACTAGAATGTTAGGACAAAATTGATGAGACAAAATTTAATAGGGATAAATTTGAAGTCCTTTGCTTGGATTAAAAAAAAATCTACAGCACAAAATATAATATGGAGTTGGTGTGATTCAATAACAGTGTGAGAAAAATCTATTTTTTAAAAACAGACTGCAAACACAGTATAAATCAACAATGGGATATGGCAGTCCACAAAACAAATGTTTTCTCAGAACTACATTGAGGAAGGGATTGTATCTTGGATTAAGAAGGAGACAGTCTTTCTGCATTTTGTCCTGGTCACAGTTTACCTAGTGTATTGGGCTCAGTTTTGGATGTCACATTTTAAGAAGGACATTGATAAGCTGCAAAATGAGCAAAAGAGGATAATCAGTAGGAGAAAGGACTTCAAGACTGTACCATCTGAGAATTAGTTGAAGGTTGGGGATGTTTATCTTGGAGAAGAGAAGAATCATGGGGATTATGATATCTCTTTTCAAGTATTTGAAGGACTGTCGTGTAGAAGAGAGATTAGAATTCTCTTTGGCCTAAAAGACAGAATTAGGAGGAATATGTGGCAATTAAAGTAGCAAATTTAGCTTTGGTAAGTATAATATATATATATTATATATATACATATATATATATATATACACACACACACACATATATATATACACACACATATATATGTATATATATACACATACACACATATATGTATATATGTATGTATGCACATATAAATCTGTAAATTAGATACATTTTAAAAAAGGATCCCCTCATTGTTACAAAGTATCTTCAAATCTCCATTGACTTTGGTAATATCATAGTTAGTAACTAGTTCCATAAAACTTCTTTGATAGTGCCATATTTGACAGTTCATGGCTTCTAGCTGACTGAATAAGGAATAAAAGTCTGGGGACTCCATACTGACTTTCCCTTCTCTCCCACCTTCTCAACCTTTGGACCACTCTCAAAGTCTCTTTCTTCCCTAGCTGTGGTCCTCCATCTCTCCTAAACTGGATTGCTCTGCTTCTCTTTGTTGTTGTCATTGTAGTTGGTATGACTCAGTAGCAGTGTGAGAAAATCTATTTTTTTTTTTTAAAACAGGCTGCAAGCACAATTTCTCTCACTGTCTCAGCACCTCACTGGCTTTCACTGTATCTAGCTCTGTCTGTCTCTTTAATTCTTTTTTTTTTCCCTCTGTAGCTCTTTCACTGTCTCATTCTTTATTTCTCTCTACCTTTCTGTGTCTCTTTCTGTGAATGAATGATAAGATATGTCGTAGTTCATCCTTTGTTCTCGAAGAGGATAATTGTGTGTAATCCAATGTAACCAATCCCCCTTTCAAGAATAAGGTATGCCTTGTATTTCAAGGATTATTGTTATCATCTATTTTTATTATATAGAAGTTTTATTGATAGATTTAAATGCTCTTAAGCTAATGATTTCCAAGATTATCCTTGTGCTTGGTTGTTCATCTGGTACTAGATGGTACATTTGTTATTGAGTTGTGAATTTCCTTTTACTCTGTATTCTGATAATACCAATTAAATATCTCTTCTACACCAGTGCCTTGGAGATATTTTATAAGACCAAAGACAAACAATTTCAGTGCTAGATTTCCTAGCATTGTAACACATTTAAAAGTGTGAAAGACTCAATGGCTGGTGAAAGTTCAGAGCTTTTCTCCTCCTGTAGGAGGAAGTGTATTCCCCCCATCCTCACAACAGAGATCTTCCAACTGAATGACCAGTTGTTGGGTAAAGTTTTAAAGGAATTTTTGTTCAGGTACAGTTTATACTCAATAGTTTCTGAGGTCTCTTTTAATTCTCATATTCTATGATCTAGTTCAACCTCTTCTTTTTACAGGTGAAAAAATGGAGGCGCTGAAAGATTACGTGATTTACCCAATGTCACATTGGCAATACAGATTTGGTATTGGAACTGCTGTCCTCTGACTCTGAATTAATCACTCTTTCCCCTAAATTTGTCCATTGTAGCCACTGATAGATACAAAGCGAAAACAGAATGCTTTAGGTCAAGAAGGATCGTTTTTTAAATTGTGCATTTATATAATATGATTTGAATGGGACCTTGAAAAATGCTGCTACTTCTTTTGAAAGTATTTATTTTCTAAGAATGTTGTTATAGTTATCCTTGTAATAGTAAACTACACAATATGAGTGTACATAGTAATGGTGTTATGTAACCCAAATATTTCCCCAAATATATTATGCTGAATATAAGCCCACTAATTTTTATATTTTATTTACTATTTATTTACTGGGGATATCAGAATCACCTTAATATCTCTTTGATATCCTCTTTGCATCTTTTTGCATCTTGAGGGATGTGCAAACAAATTGCACTACCATGTATTTATTGTTATGTTCCAATTAGACAGTCTCTGCATTACAGAAAGGATAATATAATTCAATCTCTGTTACTAACCAATTGGATAACTTTGAGCAAATCACTTCCCACAACCTAGAATTCCTTTGTTTTAGGTGTAAGCTTGACACATAGTAAGTACTTAATAAATTCTTACTGATTGATGCATGTATTTATTGTTTGCTCCATTAAAATGTAAGCTTCTTGAGGTCAGGGACTGATATTTTGGTTTTTCTTTGCATCTTCTTTGCTTAGCATAGTACTTGAAAAATGGCAAATTTATAGTAACTGCTGATTGGTTGACTGATTTTAATTCTGCATTTTTTTTTTTTGATTGATAAGGAGAGGAACCTCCTTTAATGGACATTGGGATACGTTGATATTTTAAGAGATTTTATTATTTTAAGATATTTCTCTTTCAATCTTGAAACAGATTTTAATTCCTGCACAACAGAATAGACAGTCTTTGGGAATTATTATGGATCTTCCAAAATTCATTTCATGGTGGCCAAACTTTGGGTGATAAACTAGACTGATCCAGGGACTCTCCATTACTAATTTTCAGGCCTGTGTTCAAAGTCTTTCCTCCAAAGCTCATGCTACCACAGACTAAACCACTGATAATTTATAATCACCTGTGATAAGCAGCTCCTGAGACAGTCTTTTTCAGATTCAAAGCTGTTTAATACAATGATCCACAATTCATATTATTTCTTGTGCCAACTAATTATCTGGCCTCTACAAATTTGCCTAGAACTTTGGAGTAAAATCCTCCTATTCTCTATTCATTTGAATATTTTTTAATACCCAGAAAAGGCACCATATTTATTTATTTATTTGTTTGTTTTTATTAAAGATTTTTATTTACAAAACATATGCATAGGTAATTTTCCAACATTGACCTTTGCAAAATCTTTTGTTCCAAATTTTTCCCTCATTCTCCCCACCCCCTCCCCTAGCTGGAAGATAGTTTAATACATGTTAAATACGTTAAAATATATGTTAAATCCAATATATGTATACATGTTTATATAGTTATCCTACTGCACAAGAAAAATCATATCTAGAAAGAATAAAGAAAAAACTGAGAAAGAAAACAAAATGCAAGCAAACAACAACAGAGAGAGTGAGAATGCTATGTTGTGGTCATTGCTTAGTTCCCATGCCTCTCTCTGGGTGTAGATGACTCTCTTTATCACTGAACATGTGGTACTGGTTTGAATCATCTCATTGTTGAGGAGAGCCACATCTGTCAGAATTCATCATGATATAGTCTTGTTGTTGCTGTGTATAATGATTTCCTGGTTCTGCTTACTTCACTTAGCATCAGTTCATGTAAGTCTCTCCAGGCCTCTCTGTATTCATCCTGCTGGTAATTTCCTATAGGACAATAATATTCCATAACATTCATATACTATAATTTATTCAGCCATTCTTCAATTGATGGGCATCCATTCATTTTCCAGTTTCTTGCCACTACAAAAAGGGCTGCCACAAACATATTTTGCACATGTGGATCCCTTTCCCTTATTTAAGATCTGTTTGGGATATAATCCCAGTAGAAACACTGCTGAGTCAAAGGGTATACAATTTGACAGTTTTTTGAGTATAATTCCAAATTGCTCTCCAGAATGGTTGAATCTGTTCCTAGTTCTACCAGCAATGTATCAGTGTCCCACTTTTCCCACATCCCCTCCAACATTGGTCATTATCGTTTCCTGTTGTCTTAGCTACTTTGACAGGTGTGTAGTGGTATCTCAGAGTTGTCTTAATTTGCATTTCTCTGATCAATAGTGATTTCATATGACTCCAAATAGTTCCAATTTCTTCATCTGAAAATTGTCTGTTCATTTCCTTTGACCATTTATCAATTGGAGAATGGCTTGAACTAATAAATTTGAGTCAATTCTCTATATATTTTAGAAATGAAGCCTTCATTAGAATCTTTGAATGTAAAAATGTTTTCCAAGGTTATTGCTTCCCTTCTAATCTTGTCTGCATTGGTTTTGATTGTATAAAACCTTTTAAACTTAATATAATCAAAATTATCTATTTTGTGATCAATAATGATCTCTAATTCTTTTTTGGTCACAAATTTCTTTCTCCTCCACAGATCTGAGAGGTTAATCATCATATGTTCTTCTAATTTGTTTATAATATCATTCTTTATGTCTAGATCTTGAACCCGTTTCGATCTTATCTTGGTTTATGCTGTTAGGTATAGGTCAATACCTAGTTCTTGCCAGAATAGTTTCCAATTTTCCCAGCAGTTTTTATCAAATAGTGAATTCTTATCCCAAAAACTTGGGTCTTTGAATTTGTTAACTACTAGATTGCTATAATCATTGACTATTTTGTTCTGTGAATCTAACCTATTCCACTGATCAACTGTGCTATTTCTTAGCCAGTACCAAATGGTTTTGATGACCGCTAAAACACATTTTAAAATATCATATAGTATAACTCTAATTTCCCGTTTACTTCAGAGTTAACTCTATGATAAAAACCTATTCAGAATGAAAGATCAAAGTAAGATGCTTGAAATTTAAGGATACTGCATCCAAGAAGGCTATATTTGGACCACAAAATGATCAAAGATAAAAATGTATATAATCAACAAACTTTTTTTTTTTTAAACTTCCTATTTTCAAATTATATGTATAGTTTTCAACATAGTTTTCAAGCAAAACTGTACATCCCCAATTTTTTTCTCCTTTCCTTTCCCCCTCCCCAGATGGCAAACAATAGAGTATATGTTAAATGTGCAATTCTTCTATACATTTACCACATTTATCATTCTGCACAAGAAAAATCATATCAAAAAGGAAACAATGAGAAAGAAAACAAAAAGCAAGCAATCAACAACAAAAAAGTGAAAATACAATATTTGTTCCGCACTCAGTTCCCACAGTCCTCTCTATGGGCGCAGATCATCATCTCTATCACAAGTCCACTGAAACTGGTATAAATAATCTTGCTGTTGAAAAGAGCCACAACCAGTTTTCCCAATTATTTGTAATCATAAGGTGGTATGATTTGTGAAGTAAATTAAAGTTATAAATTATAATAATGAATTCCTTTATTGTTAATTTCCAGAACTATTCATTCAGCACAGCCTATACTGCCTAGTGTTATTATATATCTTTTAAAGAATGCATCCTCTCTTCTCAACTTTAGTAAAGCATCTCAAAGACATGAATTTTATCATATCTCTTTGTATCCTAATGCCTATTAATAATAATCTTCACATAGGTATACTGTCAAGGATGATGAGATGATGATGATAGCAATGATTTTAAATATGCATTTGCTCTGATTTAAACTTTTAAAATTGATCTTTAGATCTAATCCAGATAGAACAAAGCTAAAGCCATGTTTAGCAATTTGCCAGAGAATGTGGGAAGTGACTTTGGATAATTCAGTTCTCAGTATCAGAGTTCTGACTTATAAGTATTTTGTTATATTTAATCCTTTTATTCGTGAGATTCAGGAACTATATGGCATTTTTTATGAAAAGGTCTTCCTATGTCAGAGAAATACTCCAGTCAATTTTTGATGATTACAAAAGCATTTTTTATTCTGTGGGGTATCCAAACCACATTTTTGCTCATGGGCTAGCTTTCCATTGCTACCCTGAATATTTATAAAGATTTTTTATCCTGCTTTCAATCAGCAGGGGTTCAGCAAATACAAGGTCATTTTAATAACTCCTGTGAAACTAGTCAGAAAGGTGAATTTGTTGTAAAACATATAAATATGTATACACATGTATACATGGAAATGTATACAAACCTCTATCTATCTATCTGTCTAACTGTTTATGGTAAAAACATGGAGTAATTGATGAAGCCTCCAATCCACCCATAAAAATTACACATACACACTTCACTAAGTTAATCCCCTTGAATAGTAAGCTATCACTAGCATTTTTCATGACTGAAGTAAGTTTACTTCACAAAATTGTGAAGGCCTACAACGTTTTAAGAAAATTTCAGATAATGGGAAGACAGAGGTCCTGGGACACAGTGAGATTATTCTGTAATATGGGGAGGGTTACCTATATTGCATCAGTTTTGAAGAAGAATTATATTATTCTGTGTTATATTACATATTCTGTATTATATTATATATCTTGTGTCATATAATAGATTTCTACTACAAATAGTTTTTTTGTTAGAAGGTTAAAATAGTTATAGACTGCTGAATGAGGATAAGTGTTATTTGCAATACTTACAGCTTTTAAGTCTATTCCTAAATTCTCACTTAGAAGGTGAAAAACTTGGCTTAGGGAAGGTATTTTAGTGAACCTGTTTCCCAACTAACTAATTTTAGATTCTTTAAGCAATGCTTGATGGGATGTTTTAATTGTTTGAACCTTAACAAACAGAAAAAATTGGGGATTATACATTTGGAATTGCACCTTGGAGGTTATCTATTCTAACTCCCTAATTTACAATTAGTGAATAAGAATTGAACTGGGTCTAAATAGTACGTACCTACAGAAGGTACACAAAGACACACATGTAGTAAATATCAGTTAGGATTTGAACCAGGTCCACTCACCCTAACCCAACATTATTTAATAAGAGCTTGTAGGCACAAGGACTTCAGAGAAATGTCTAGCTCAGTACAAATATAAATTTTTTAAAAAATGACTTCAATAAACAAGATATAATAGTTGAACATATCTCAAAAATAGACACAGGCATTCTTGCATATATCTCTCCTGGTATATATCTAGACATGTGGCTAATGTTTCAGTCTAAGTAATGAAAGTGAAATAGAGAGGAGGGATAGGTAGGAGTTGAGCTATATACAAGACATCCCTCTGCTTGCCAGAAAAGAGAGTGAAGTCCCAAGTAAATCATCTCTACTTGTATAGGGAACACAATACACACATGTACATGCACATACACATTCATATATGTATACACATATGTGCACGCGTGTGTGTATTCATCCAGTCTTTGTAACTTTTGCCTGAGCTGTCCTTGAGTTTTGGAATCAATATTCCATCTTCTAAGCACAAGTCCAGATTTGATGGTTAATGGGGATGATATTCCCCTCTTTTTTAACTTCCAAAAATTATTTTAGCCAAATGAATTTATGTATTAGATACAGACCATGTTTCAAACCTTATAACCTCTTTTCCCAAGAGCAACATGTCTTTTTGAACATATTTTGAGTAAAATTCTTTGGTACTGACCAATTATTTCCTTTGAGATCCTCTTTCATCTCATCCTCAGTGAGTGGTTAAATAGTGTCTATTTTTCCTGATATTCATTTTCTTAGAACCCTTTTCATATGACATTACTGAACATTAGAACTGGAAGGGGCCTTTGAGAGTTTTACAGATGAGAAAGTTAGAATGTAGAGAGATTTAGTCTCTCCAAATATGAAAGCCAACCCTTAGATTTTGGATCTTGTGGACCCCTATAAAGTCATTCTGGGATAGAAAACATCAGCTGAAACAAATTCTAGTATAAAAAATTTGAAAATAAAGAATTGAGAAAACACTTATTTTGAGTTAAAATTTCATAATTGAAATTCTGTATGTGGTATAACCATTTCCCTCCTACTTCCTACTTTCTAATTTCTCTTAGAAAAGAATGCTCTGTGTGTGTGTGTGTGTGTGTGTGTGTGTGTGTGTGTGTGTAGGAATAAGTTTGGATAAGCTAGCACAGGGTTGAAGAATGAGTTTGTTGCTTGAGGGTAATTATTACAGCTCTCTACCAAAAGGTATAGATATACCCATTAACACTGGATGTAGGTGAGTGATGATACCTCCTTGACAGGTCAGGGTTGTCCCTTTGGGGATACTTGTTGATCCATTCGTATATAATTGAGGATGAATGATTAAGTCTCAGTATTCAGAAATGATGGGTTTTTTTGAACTGGGTCTAAATAGTGTGTGAATAATAAAAGTAGTTAACATTTATAATAATAATAGTTTACTCATAAATATGGATATATATCTATTTGCCAGATATTGTATTAAATGCTTACAATTTTTATCTCATTTAATAATAATAGCTGCCAGGCACTAAGCTAAGCACTTTACTATTATCTCACTTAATCCTCACTATAACCCAAAGAGGTAGGTGCTATTATTATCTCCATTTTACAAGTGAGAAAATGGCAGCAATGGGTTAAATGGCTTGCCCAGGTTCACACAGCTTATAAATTTCTAAGGCTGATATTTAATTTAACCCCTTCTTTTTACAGGTGAAGAAACTGAGATCACATCCTCTGACTCTCAAATCATCATTCTTATCACTGTACTACACCATCACACAAAGAGTTGAGGGAGAAAGAAAAGCTTTGGGAACTCTTACTTAGAATTGAGGTAGCTAAAAAGTCTCAGGTGGGGAGGAAAGAAAGAAAGGTTATGTATAGAAATAGATTCTATTCCAAGGACCTGCAAATGCCAAAATTGAAGATTTAATAAAGAATCCTTCAATGAGAAAGGAAAGAAGAGCCCTGGGTGGGGGTATAAGCCAAAATTTATGAGAAGTGACAAAGAACAAAACCTCTTGTATAAGCCTAGAACTTGAGGTGTTGGGGACACAGGCTACAGGTTTTAAATGAAGTCATCTTTTAATATAAAAAATTTACATTGCAATCATTTTTTAAAATGTAATGTTTCTTAATAATAAAGATGGAATCTGCTTTTTATCGTTGAAATTAATAAGCCCTTATTCATATCCTTATGGAAAAAATGCCTATGTCAGTTTCAGGGAAGATATGGGAAGGAATTCAGAGGATAATTCAAAGGGAACTTTAAAGGTGAGTTGACTTTTTATAAGGAGATAAGAGAGAATTTTAGTGTTATTATAAAACTGATATTCTTTTTTATTGGAAAAAATGTAATAATCATAATAATAACATTTGTATGGCACTTACCATGTACTAAATTATGTCTATTGCTTATTCCTCCAAAATAATGATATAATAACATCATATTCTCAGCAATATGTTAATCAATAACAAGGATAAATTGCAAAGATTAAACTAATCTATGGCTCACTTCCCACCCTACCAACCCCCCATGCCTTCCCATTTCCCAAACAAGTATAGATATGACTCCTCTCCTTACTACATACAAACAGGAAGACTCATGCTGTGTATCATTCCCGCCAGGAAGTACCCAAAGTTATTGTGACAGGATTGTGTTTTGAGCAATTGTTGGCGATTTGTTTCTGAGCACACAAAGAAAGGAATAAATCTGTCACCCTGAAAAATCAGGTTGTGACCTAAAGGAGGGAGCAGATTGTGGCTTTATGTAAAAAAAAGTGACCTGCTGGGGAGGGTCATTTATCATTTGAACAAAATTGCTGGTCCTCTTCTAGCTGACCAGGAAGAAAGGCTGTAGTAAGCAAAATCAAGAGATGCAAGCATCCGAATATTTTTAACTGATCAATATTTTCAGGATTTGTAAGCAGCCTAAAATAAAATCTGTTGGAGTTCAGAGAAAGCATGAGACTCCCTTTCTCTCCCTTGCTCCATTTGTAAAAGGAAAGATTAAGAACCTTAATGATACTATTTAAAAAACAAACAACCCAACTACAATCAAAATTCACTCTAGAATGAGAGCAAGTGTTCCCCAGAGGACTTTATATCTGTAATTTAGTGAATGACAGTAAAAATCCAATGCTCATGTCTTCCTGTGCTGTCCTTTTATGACTGAATAGAGTGATGTGTGACTTCATTAGGTGAAGGAACTCCTCACTTATGACTTATTAGGATCATGGATTGAAAAAAAAAATCTAGTTTTTTGATTTTTTTAGTAGTTTTTCTTTATTTCCTCATTTATTATTTTAATTTATTGTTTCTTCATTTCGGATTCTCTTCCCATTCTTCTGTTTCAATGAAAAAAAATTAGGCAAAAAGCATAGATTCTCATATTCAAAGCTGGAAGAGATCTTGGAAGTCATTTAGTTCAACTATCTTATTTTACAGTTAAGGAAATAGAGGCACAGAGAGGTTAACTCACTTTTTCAACGTTATAGAGGTGGTGCCAGCAGATAAATCTCAGATAGGGGACTGAAACAGAAAGAGGTAGGATCAGGCAGAAAATAAAAATAGTTCTTCCTGATTCCAAGCCTAGTACTCTAGCCACTGGATGGAATGAATGGACTAAACATTTATTAAGTGTTTAACTATGTGCCAGGCACTATGCTAATTGCTTTACAAATAATCTCATTTGATTTTCACAATAGCACTGGGATGTAAATGCTGTTATTATCCCCATTTTCAGTCATTAATTTGATGCAGATAGGAAGAAAATAACTCTTCTGAGGTTACACACTAGTAAATGAATTTGAACTCAGGTCTTTCTGAGTTTACCACCAGTTTGGTAGCACACTGGATAGAGTGCCACATCAGGAAGATAATTTTTCCTGAGTTCAAATCTGACCTCAGACCAGTTGTATGACCCTGGACAAATCACTTAACCCCCATTTCCCTCAGTTCTTCATCTGTAAAATGAGCTGAAGAAGCAAATAGCAACCACTCCAGTATCTTTGCCAAGAAAACTCCAAATGGATCATGAAGATTTGGATATGACTAAGCAACAAATTTTCTGACTCTAGGCTAGGTTCTCTAATTGCTGTGCTACCTAGGGGACCTGCTGGTTCATGCTATCTCTGCAGTATTTTATATCTTGAGATAGCTAGATGTAGCATTGTTTGGAGTGCTTAACTTGGAGAGAGCAAGACTTAAATTCAAATTTGACCATTAATGTAGCTGTGTGATTATAGGCAAGTCACTTAATCTCTGTTTACCTCAAAACAAAGATTTATTCCAAGATAGGGATAATAATAACACCCACTTCCCAGGATTGTTGTTATTCTCCTCCCCTGCCTCCCACTCCCAGGGTACTAGTGAGGATTAAATAAAATAAAAAGAGCTCAGCATAGTACCTGGCACAGAGTAGATGCTATATAAATATTAGCAATATCATACAGTAAACAAATATCTTAGAGTATCAATATATAAGGTTTTGTCTATACTTAAAAGTTCTGAGCCTTGTCAACATGTAGTGACTTAGAAATACTACTAGTCTTACCATTGCCATTAATTACAAAGTCATTTCCTTCCTGGGCTTCAGTTTGATAATGTGTAAAAGGAGGAGGGTTGAGTTAAATGATCTTCAACATCTCTTCCAATGCTAATATTCTGTGATGTTATAAGCATATATAGCATATGAAGCTGATTAATCCTAAGAAGCTTGACCTCTCATCTTTTATTCACATTAGATACTTTCCATTTTCTTTTATTAGACTGCCCTCCTTTCCCCCCAAAAAACAAACAACTCAACCTACAGATAAACAATGTTTTCTAAAATAGTATCAGGAAAATAAACCTTTAAAGCAAAATGAAGATTACCGATTGGAAATTCCAACTAGCTTCTTTCTTAGTTCTTCTGTCTTTTAGCACCTCCCACTGGCCCCAGTGGCTCTGAAGTCTCCTAGAACTTCTGGCTGGTGTTGATGCCTTCCACAGCCTTTTCAGCACCTTAAACAGTCATGGTAAATGATGTAAGCGGTTTGGAAAGAAAACATGAAGTTTTCACCATGTGTCAGTATTTTTATTGGCTCCTCCATATTACAAACAACATAATATGCCCGAGCTTTGGATATTATGAAGCTCAGATTTTATCTCTCCATTCTGCTGACATGTACAAATATGATAAATCCAGTTTTATGAGACCATAAGTTCTTAATAAAATTGAAGCCTACATAAAGCATACTGTTTCTGAGTAGTTATACTGATCACCTCTCATCCACCAGGGCTGCATAACGCTCCTAATTCTTACTTCGCCAGTCTACAAATCCAACAGTTCTTCCAACAAACTTGGCAGGCTCATCCTACTTCCCAGAAAAGATTTAGCGACCATGAGTTCACATAGTACAAAGACTTCATTACTTTTATTAGCTCTTCTTGCAGCATGTTGGCATTACTAAATAATTGAAACTACACTATAGGTGTCAGAAATATAAATGTACCAAAACAGTGTGGCTTTATTCTTTTTATTTTATCTTCTTACTAAAGAGAACTTGAAAAGGCAGTGGCCTCTTACTATGAAATTTGTCTACTGTAAATTGTTTTCTATTTAGGTTTTATACATATGCATGCAGCTAGAATAGATATTCATACATTCTATGTACTTTTGATATCTGGAGATACATACATACATAGATATATATGTAAATTGTGTAGGGAGATAGTAAGGCTGTGTACTGTCAGTTAATAAGAATTTATTAAATGACTGCTATGTGCCAGACATTGCCCTGAGCAGTGGCTAGAATGTAACACAAAACTCATAATATTCTTGTTATTGCTGAAAGGTAGATATTATAAAGGCAATTATGTGGACCAGAAAAATAGTGGGGGATGCTTGCTGTCTTCTGTTAGCCTTTGTTCTTGTTCAATTAGTTTTATGCCAACTCAGGAGGATTTTGAGAATAAGGGGGACTTTATAAATCTTGCTCCCAAATAGCTTGTAATTTTTTTTTTGTAAATTTTTTTTGAAGTGTCCAAAGCATATTTTAGGCAAAAAATTCATATCATGGGTCAGAAAGAAGTTACAAGGAGTTTTCTAACTCTTAAGTTAGTTATTGCCTAAATCATGCACATCAAATCAATAGTAGACAGTAAATGATTCTGGAGAGCTAAAGATTAATAGATGCAGCTTCAAAAGAGAGCAGCTAATGGCCAGAGACATCCAAACACCAGAGATGTGACACAATAAGAGTGCAACATAATATTGTCATTATATTATGTTGTATCATCACTACATAATATCATCACCACAAAACATTGACAGCCTTTTGATGTTAGAAATGGGATTGCTCTGTCTATGTATGCCTCTTAATGCATATTCCTTACCTTCATAGGTTATTAGCATGAGTCCCTTTTACACATCTGTGCCCATTCCTTCTCTATTTGTGTGTCCTCTAGTTCTATTATTAGTCATATCTTTGGGGATTTGTGTGTGTGTATGTGTGTGTCCTTTCTCACTGGTAGAGTAATGTGGTAAATAATTTGTATATATGAATAAACTCTTTTTTTTCTGATTTTGTTGTGTATTAAAATGCCTTATCTTTTGAATTAATATGCCATATTCTTGGCCAATTAGAGAAAATGCACTGATGGGGGCTCATGAGCTCTTTAGTCTGTGTGGATGCTAACCCACAAAATGTTTTGAAACTGAAGTGGCTTTTTTACAGACTTTATGTATGAGACAAGTGATCTAGATGCATGTATGAATAATATATATTTTAGGCTAAGAAAAATATCAAGGGAACCTTAACTGGAGACTTTTAACTATGTTTGACTTTGAGAAAGCTATTTAATCTCTTTGTATCTCAGTCTGTCATTTACCATCTATAAAGTAGGAATAAAAAATGAAATACCCCCCTCAGGTTTTTTTTTTTAAAGAAATAAATAGCAAAGCCACTGAACATATTTAAAAATAATAATACCTTTTACATTAAAGAAGTCCTAGCTATTCCACTAATGAGTTGTGTAACCTTGAACAAGTTAATTTCTCTCTCTGGGCCCCTTTTCTCATCTGCAAAAAGAAAAGAGTTGGATTATACAATTTCTATGGCCATCCATGTGGGTAAGGAGGAATACCAATATAAATATTGCCAATAACATATAGTATATAATATATGACAATTGCTTCTGAGAGCTATGGAACAAAAGACTAACCATCTAAATTCTTCCAGGGAGCACAAGTAGGTAAAATCCTTAGGTTGACTTCTAGAAAAAAAAGTGGGTAAAGTATCCATCCTGGTATGGTACATCCACTCCTGGTATGGGTACTTAGATCATCCCAGATACTAAAGTCTATATCTGCTTTATCCATTAATTACTCTTGTCTCATTTTTGTCTTTTTATCTCCAATGTTAAAATCAGTCTAGTTTTATACATTACACATTTACTATGAACTAGGCACTGGGTTAAGCACCAGGTACAAAGAACGGCAGGAAGATGGAACTGCCCTCAACGAACTCACATTCTAATAGAGGAGGCAGTACATAAATAAGGAGGGACATACAAGATATATATATAGAGTAGATGAAAGGAAATCTCAGAGGGGAAAGTACTAGTACCTGAGAATACAAGGAAAAGTATTAGGAAAAAAATAAAATTACAAAGAAAATCAGTTATATTGAAATATAGTTAACAAAATACATTTTAAAAGTTCATAGTGGTAAGAACCACTGACACCAGGTCTCATGATAGTTTTAGTGAGTCAACTAGCCATAAACTGTTTTGTATTCTAGTGTTATGATTGGTTTTACATAGAGGTGCACTGATTTCAGTAGAGGGAGGAATGATCAACAGATGTCTGAGCTACTAGAAAATCTGTCTACCAATCTGACATCATAAGGGGTTTGTTGAGGCTCTTGAAAAGATCTTACCATCTGGATATTGGTGACAACTTGAATCCCTAGAGAGTTCCTTTCTTCCTCTAAAACCCAGCTTCTTAAACTGGTTTGTAATCTTTTATGGAGTGGTAACTGAATGTGTGTGTATGGGGGGAAAGTCACAAAATGATGACTTATCAGTGAAATTTTGATTTGTAAATACATTATATATATTTATATACCTGGAGTCACAAAAAAAAAAAAATTCTTGGGTGAAAAGGGGTTGTGAGTGGAAAAAGTTTAACAAGCCCTGCTCTAAAACATCATGGTGAATGAATCATCAGCCTACAGCAGTAAGAACAGCTCCTCATAGCCTCAGGGTGCCTAGGAAATGTCATTGATGACCTGCTGATGATTAAAAGAGTAATTTACTCATCCTGTTTATCTCTTCAGCTGAGATAGCATGGGCTGCTGAGGCAACAAGTGCACACTGACTTAATAATGACCTTGAGGGATATTAAACAGTGGAGTGTACACTGTTGAGTGAGGATTGTTGATTCCACTTCTGAAAAGAGAGAACAAGAAGAAATGGATTTAACCTCTGGCAGGAGGAAGTTAGCTTATTAAGAAAGAAATTGCTATTAGTGAAAGTTGCTAATCATTGGCAATCCAGTGGCCTTTTCTGAGTCCTCAACCTACTTGACCTTTCTGTACTATTTAATTCTGCTGACTAGCCTTTCTTCCTGGAAACTGTTTCCTTTCTGGGTTTGTGTTGATACTATTCTTGCTTTGTACTCTTTCTTATTTTCCCTTTCTCTCTCAGTCTTTGCTGGATCATCACCTATATCAAACTCTCTTACTGTGGTTGTCCCTCAAGGCTCTGTTTTGCACCCTCTTCTCGTTTTTCATTTTGATATCATCTCTTGGCAATCTTGTCAACTCCCATGAGTTTAATTATCATCTCTCTGTGCAGGACTCCCAGATCAATCAACAAATCTCTTTTAATCATCTACTATATACTACTAGGCACTGTGCTAGGCACTGAAAATATAACTACAAAGAGCAAAGCAATCTCCACTCTCAATGATTTTATATTTTAATGGAGAAAAACTATACAAATAATATTATACTCATAGCATTAATAAAAAAGTTTATATACATATATACACAGAGTAGTTAAAAATAAGGTTTGGGAGATTCAGGAAAAGGCTTCATGTAAAAGATAATCTCATCTGCATATTAAAGGAAGAGAGGATTTCTATGAGGAGAATTTCTAGGAGGAGGTACCTTTTAGGCTTTTTCCTGAATTATATTTAGTCAAATGAAGTCAAGTCAAAAAGCAATCATTTATTAAGCACTTATGATGTGCCAGACACTGTGCTAAGTGATAAGAATTCAAAGTCACATAGAAAGACAAGTCTCTGTACTCTATTAGATTATGTTCTAGTGGGGAAAGACAAGACATAGAAAAAAGTTGGAAAGTGGTCTTTAACTTACACTCATTTTAGCCTCTTCCCACCAAATACTATCATGAAAAGTTCACACACACACACACACACACACACACACACACACACACCCCAACCCCACCTAATTATGACTAGTAATTGTAAGTAAACTCATTTATTCAAGCAAAATGCCAAACAGAAATTGGAGTTTTACAAATATAAAATATACCAAAAAATATACTAAGTAAATGAAGTCTTCACCTGGCAATGAAATAATATTTCAGTTCAGAGCAGGAGAGAGAATGAATTTATTTAGGGAAAGGCCTCTTCCAGCAGTCTCTAGAACTGCTAGCCCTGGGAGCCAGTGTATGGGGCCCGTTCCCATACTTGTCCACAAGCCCAATCTATTGTTCCAAGTCATCATTCTTGTTTCTCTCTACTGCTCCTTAGAGTTTCCTCTTCTCACACTATACTCTCAAAGTTTCCCACTGAAGTATTTGAAACAAACTGAAATAAATCTCTTTTGGCAGTGAATAGTATCACACTCAGCATTCTCTCAGCCAGTATTGTCCATAAGCAACCAGAGGCATCCAACCATCTCTCTGCAAATTCATTCTAGGCTTGGGCAGAAGCATTAATTAAGTTTCAGGAGTGATCATTGAACCCAGATCATTTACTGCAGAGCCAATATATTTAAATCACACTACCTTATTTATTCCTGATTTTTTTTGGTAGAGAATGAAAATTTAAAATAGCATTTCCAAGAAGTGCATAGTGTAATGAATAGAATATTTGGCAGGAAGACAAAAGAGCTTTTGGTTAAAGACCTTCTTCAGAAATTTACTGTATAAGTGATATTCATTGTTAAGTTAGTTAACCTTTCTGAGTGTCTGGCTTCTCATCTATGAAGTGGGGATAATAATCTTTACATTCCCTAACTCACAAGGTTTGTTGTGAGAATTTACCCCAGTACCTGGCATATAGCAAGTGCTCAATAAATGCTTGTGGAACTGAAAGTGTTCTGTGAACCAAAGAAAAATAAATAAATATCACCTATATATGGAAGCCAGTCTTTGCTATTGCTGAAGTGTTTATTTTGAGATACAGTGAATATTGACAGGCCTGTAGGAAGATTGAGACCTGAGAATTCAGGGCAGGTGTTTAACATTTATTCTTGCACTCCACACCTCTGCCTTTCTCTCACCATTCTGTGTTCTTCATTTCCAGGTTCTTTTTCTGGGCCAGTCTACATATTTGCTTGTAATTTTTCCAACCTTGTCCTGAATTGGGCTTCCCAGTTCTTGTGTTCTTAACTTTCTTCTTCAATACTGGCTGTGTCTTTTTCCTTGCTTTTGGTTGGGATTTTGCAGTTTATCAATATTTACCTATATCTATGTCCTTGATTTCTACCAAGGATCACCTCTCAACCCATGCTAACTGGTAAGTCTTCTCACTACTTAAGGATGGGATATAGCAAAGAATCTGAAAATCCCCTAAGGGCAAATCTGCATAAACTGAACCATCAGGACACAAGACCTAACAGGCACATTTTCAGAATCCTGAAATAAATTTGAATTTTTTATGGATTCATAACCAAAACAAAGGGTTTTTGTTTTAAAATCTATTTTTAAAGTTCAAATTTCATAAAAACTATTTTCAAGTCAGATTATGTCAGAATATCAAAATGAATGAGATTACAAAGAAAATCAATTTTGTTGAAATATAATTAGCAAAATACATTTTAAAAGTTCATAGATCACAAAGTAAAAACCACTGACATAGAGTTTCATGAAAATTTTAGTGAGTCAACTAGTCAAAAAGAGTCTTATATTTTACTGATATGAGAGGATCCACATTTTACTGAAATTTAATTGCTTGTATCCCTTTTATCTACTCTTGGATCTGAAATGCCTTAAAACTACCTATTGCTTAGAATTGAATGTATCTTTTAAACCTATGTATGCATCCACATGTATGTATATTTATTGCAGTTAGACATAAAAGGAAGAACACTTTGCTAGGAGTTGAAAGACCTCAGTTCTAGGCATTGGAAATCACTAATTAGTAACTTTTGGTTTCACACAATCTCTCTTATTTTCATTTCCCTCATTTTAGAGTAAAGGGGCTTGATAAAATGATTTCAAAAGTATCTTTCAATTCCAAAAGTTTATGGTTCTAAATTTATATGAAAACCAACAAGCATATATTCATACCTACTATTTGCAAAGCTTGGTTCCTGGCATTTAGGCTAAGGAAACCCCCTCCCCATTCCCCCCACTCACAAATATCTTCCTTCTAGGATCTTACATTAATTTTACTGGGAACTTACCTTCTATTTACGTATGCTCATATACATGTATGTACACTCAAGCATATGCATATATATATGCATTTACATACATCTTTGTATATATATATATATCCATGCACACATATGTATTGTTCAAACTTTCAAAGAAGACTGGTAACTTTGGGGGTGGTGTCTTAACTTGGGCATAAATTAGATTTAAGTTAGACAGAGTTGCACAAAATTGTGTACCTACTCTTTCTTCCAAGAGTCAATGAAATTTAGTGGTAAGACAAAAATCAAGAAAATTGTCAATGGCTTGGGATGCAATGATTGATCTTGAAATTTTTGATATCTGACTAAATTCTACATGTTCCATAACATCTACTTCAGTTGCCTTCATATCCCTTGGAATAAATTGTTCTCATATCCCATTTGGCCAAAGGAAATATTCACATGCTTGGAGTGAATGTCCCCCTAACTCACAGTTACTCTCAATCTGGTTTCGCCTATCTGCCAAGGCAGTTTTACTAGGACGTGGCCTTGTATGTTACAGCTTGTATTTATGAATTTCGGAGAATTTCCTAACACTTCCCAATTTATCTGTAAATATTAGAGAGAAAACTTTTTAGATAAAATAAATATATGATTAATGAAAGTGACAATGACATGGTTATAGAGATAGGTTGAACAAGAGTTAAAAAACAAAAACAAAACATCTAAACCCAACACTTCTAATATCTAGTTTTCTTCCTTAGAACATGCTGCCAAAGTTTTATGTAAGCTTTTTCTTTTTCTTTCTTTCTTTCTTTTTTTTTTTTTTAGTACAGTATCCATAAGGAAGAAAACAATAGATCAAGCCTCTTGCTTATATATCATCTGCCATCTAGAGTACTGTTGAGTAAGAACTAAGATGATTTAAACATATTGATGGATGTAGCTCTTTGAGTCTTAATAGAGAAAATTGCTTCAATTATATAAATAAACTCCTGGGCTCTCCTCTCTTACCATCCCCAAAGACTAGGGCACATAAGGATTCATTATACTTTGGCCCATCAGAAGTTAGGAAATATAGTGGTATTGGTCTATTCTTATCTCCATTTTGCATATAAGGAAGTTGAAACAGAGGGAGATTAAAATGACTTGCCTAGACTAATATAGCTAGTAAGTGGTCCACCAATGCTCTAATAAATATATCATAGTTACTATCCATAAAGATCAATGAAAGCACCAAATGATAGATACCAAGAGTAATAATTTTGAAAATGCCTTTTCTTTTTTAGTGGATTCCTTTCTTGGTCTTTACATCACTGGGAGTTCTGAGGTCAGAGTGATCAGTGAAGGTTAGAAAGCTCTGAAGAAGAGATGAGCCCCGAGTAGGAACTTAAAGGCGAAGTAGGAACCAGATCAATAGAGATAAAGAAGAAATGCATTCCATATAAGGAAGAAAGAGTATATTTAATCAAGGCATGGAGGCAAGAATGTACATGACATGTTCAAAGGACGATGAGGAGATAAATTTGGGAGGAGTTGAGTCTTTGTGTATGGGATTGTAGGCCAGATTGTGAAGGGCACTGAATATTAGAATTTGGATTTTATACTCTAGGCAGTAGGGAGTGATTTAATATCTTTTAGTTGAAAATGGTCTGAACAAAGGAATAATTTAAGAAGATTTGTTAGAATCCTTACAAAATGATAAGTCAGTTGCCTAATTTAGCATGGTATTTAGCAAATTCTCTAACTCACTAATGTATTTAAGTACTCCTTGGAATTCACACTTTTGGGAGATTCACAAGTCAGTATTCAGTATGAGATTCACAAATCAGAAACCCATAATCCCACTCTCAGATCCCATAAACCCACTCTCTCAGAGTAGGAATCAACCTTTGGGAGATCATATATAAGAAGCTGACAGAGGCTCAGTCGGAAGTTCATTTGAAAAGATTCAGAGTGAAGGGGCATCAGTTCAGAAGAAGCCCACTCTTGGAGGTGGAACCAGATTCATTTACTTCATCTCACACCACTGTGGTGGCTGGTCTCCTGAACTTCCTCTACAGAGACCAAGGCTGGTCTGAAAGGCTCTCCAGAAAACTGCCCAGCCCCAGGCAAGGAGACAAGACTGGGAAGGAGAAAATAAATGTTTCGATTTTATCAGCTGGCTATATTTGAGGTGATTATTACTCTGAACTGAAACTAAGGCTGCCTCCAGGAAACCTCCCCAAAAAACCCTCTCACAGAGAAGCATCATATATATTTTATAAAAGAAGAGAACACCACAAAGATTCATTTAGGAAGATTAATGTAATAACTTTTTTTTTCTCTCTAAGATGTAGGTAAGACACATAACCTGCCTCAAGCAATCTCTCTAAGATGATAAATTTCACAATTGTCATCCACCTGCAGTAATAGAGAGAATTTCCTTACTGGGAGTTCCCTGTATCAATGATATCATAGGAACAAATCAAAATAAGCAAACAAAAAATCCACTCCAACAATTCCATGTTTATTAAGTTCTTTAATATGATTAATTACTTAATAATTAATTACCTGAGTTTATTTATAAGAAATGGCAGAAAGTTGATGGTCTTAACTATTTCTTAGGAAATCTTTGAGAGCAATAAGAACTTCAAGTAGCATTTCCAGCATCTAAAATAATTTCAGTTGTGCAAAGAAGAACCTTGGAAAGAAGCTGAAAGAAGCTATCATAGCAAAAATACCCATAGTGGAGAGACTCTGGAACATGGAAGTAGAAAGAAAACTTAAGATGGCTCTCAAGGGCAAAAACCTCATGACACTGTTGAGGGAACATCTTTGATCTGGACTACAAGTAGATTACTTCTGCTATGGAAAGACATTTGGAATCCACCTCTATTGATATACATGGTTAACTTCTATAATAGCCTTTGATTCAGGCTTCATTTTAAGATGTGAAAGGTAGAGATACTTAATATTCCACATAGGTTGAGTGAAATTGTATTGGCTTGAAGGTGACATATTCTTCCCAGAATGAAAGAATGTCTGCTCTAAGAACAGAAGAATGTTGGTCTAGGAACGTAGTAACATGATGATGAGGGCATAGATAGGGTTAGCGGAAGATAGTTTGGGGTCATTGCTACACACTAATACCTTTGGGGTAAAGCCCTCTTCTTTGCCCAAGATTTGAAAATAGAATACAGGTAATAATCAAAGACTATCTGTTACTGGGGTTTCTATATGGAACTGCCACAGTTGAGATAACCTGGAAAGAAGAGATGAGAAGTGGGGTTGGAAGTTACTGATGTACTGAGAAGAAACGTTTTGCTCAGTGACTGTCATTTATTATTACTTAGATGGATTTGTGATCTCATTGGATGCTCCCCTGACTGGTGCAAATCATAATTCTTTTACTATGTGCAATTTTTGTCCATAATCTTCCATAAAGACTTCCAACATGACACAATTCTCTGTGAGTTTTTGTCTGACCCCATCCTACCTTTCCGATCTTCTTATGCTTATTCACCCCATACAAAATGCAATGCATTTACACTGATTTACTTGCAATCCCTAGTGTACAACACTCAATCTTCCACCTTGCTGATTTTATATTATCTCTCTCCCATCACTATTCTTTTTCTTCACAATTGCTTCACAGAATTCATGATATTCTTCAGTTAGCCCCAGTGTCACCTTCCTCAAAAAGCCCTTCCTGGTCTTCCTTGCTACTAAATCTTCCATTTTCCATCTATACTATATGTAACTTTTTATTTATATGTTTTCTTTCCCAACAGAATATAGGGTTCTTAACAGCAGAGATTAATTAATTTTTTTCCCTCTAGAACCTAGTACAATTACTAAAATATAGTAGGTGCTTCATAAGTAATTGTTGATTTATTGATAATCTGTGGTGCATAGAAATAAACTAAAATGCCCAAAATTACATGAATAGTAAGTGGTGGAAGAAGAACTTCTGAAGCTTAGTCTTGGGCTTTAATTCCTGGGCTCTGCTGGAATAACTAAAATATTTGATTTTAGTTAATAAATTAACTAATAAATTAAAATAAAATTGGACACAAAGAGATATTTTTCTTTGTATTTCTCCATCTTACACTGGTTTCACTTAACCATTTGAAAAACAAAGGCAAAAATTCTTTTGTATATGGCCACCATCTTGATTTTATTTTTGTCTGAATATTTGTCATTGACACTAATTTTTTCTATCTTTCCTCTTTTTATTCTTTCATTGACAGTGATTAGCTAAAGGCAAGCTAAATTCTTTCTTAATGAGTTGATAAAGCCAGGATTCATTTGTGTTCTCTTCTTTTTTCTTATAAGGGAGCAAGAGCCAATTGCGGAGTAATCAGAACTTGAAGATCATCAAGAAACATTCTCTCTCCTGGATATCAGGTTGGTATTAGTTTGGGGAACCACAAACATCAAGAAATAAAATTGTTATTTTTAGCTCCAGATGTTGCCTCAGGCCATTAGTTTCTTTCCATATTGGACTGGGAATTGATAATATCTGGGAAAATGAAGAGAAAGGCATGAGGATCAGGGCCTTCCCATCAGTGCATTGAGATAACAGTTTTCTTACCTTTCATATCCCCAACCTCTGGAAATCATTGTTTTTCAAATCCATTTCCAAGAAAGTGAATCCATTTCTTTCTTTTCTCCCCCATTTACCTGATTCTGCTAGTGCTTTAACAACACTCTGATATCCTTCCTGAGCCTGTCTGTGGTGAATCCAGGCAGAGCACATTAGCAGACATCAGATGCCACAGTTAAATGATCGAGTGCACACACTCTTGTTATACAGGGGATGCTTTTGAGGACCATTTTAGTTACTGCTGTAATTAGTTCTGATTCAAGTATTCCCCAGAGAATGAAGCTTCTGGATTAAAAGTGGTCACATGTAGGATGGGCAGAAGTAGTGGGGGAAGCAAGTTGCAGGTGGTGGGCAGAGCTGAAAGAGAGATTCTTCTCCATGTCTTCATTTGGAGACTTTTCCGATTTTTATTTAGGTATTAAACTCACAAAAACTGAAGAATCTTTGCCTCAAATGTGGGATAATGGGAACATCTCTACTTCAGTCTGAACAATCTGCCCTAGCTGAAAGTATTAAATACCTAAAATATAGGATTTATAAGGGGAGAGGATATGCATGTTTTGGATATACATTTTAGATGAACCCCCAATTTTGTCCCTTGTCTGCTCAAATGCTAATATATTGACATGAGGCAAGGGCAGTACAATGAAAAGAAACCCAAAGTTTTGGCTCTGCTACTTCCTAGATGGATGACATTTTTGTAGATGGTTATATTTCTCTGAGCTTCAGTTTCTTCATTTATACAATGCAGGTAATAAATGTTTGCCCTATTTAACTCAGAAAGTTATTGTGAGGAGCCAATGAAATTTTGTGTACAAAGTGCTTTGTTGCCATAAACTGTTATCTGAATGTTCGATATTAGTTTTATTTTTATAGATGGAGAAAAGGAGGTACATAAGATTAGATGAACATGGTCAAAGCACTTAATAGATACTTACCAGGTTGTAATTTTATTCATTTAGGGAACTCCTAGTCCCCTAGATAGGTGTATTGCCTTTCTTTTATACTGTGTTATGAAAGACAGGGTGGTAGAATGGAAAGAGAGCCATCTTCCATTCCAAGAACACCTGGGCTCAGGCCAAGGACTCCTACTACATCCAGGGCCATCTATAATCATCCTGATTTATATCTTGTCACTGGACTCAGATGGCTCTGGAGGAGAAAGTGAGGCTGGTGACTTTGCATAGCCCTCTCTCACTTAAATACAATTCATATACAAGTCATGGCATCATCTTGCTGATATTATGGTCTTCTTCAAGAACAAAAGACAAACAACAACAATTATCTCTTTTTTGTTATTCTATTTCAATCAACAATAACAACTGATTGAAATATAATAACAAAAAAAGAGATAATTTGAGGAAAATAAGACAGAAATCAATGTTAGTAAGACAAAAAGAGCTATTGTACAAGTTACAACCTTTCATGACTTTGTGAACATCAGAATTTCTTTGGATTTCAATTTCTTCATTTCTAACAAGAGGGGTTTGGATTGTATGAATACTTGTCTCTCATGGATCAAAATCCTATGAACTCTTATTAGATCCCTCAGAATCACAAAATATTAGGACTGGAAAACATCTCAAGGATAATCTGTTTCATGCTCTCTTTTTATAGTGAAAAAATTGAGTCCTAGAAAAATGAAGAGACTTCCAGATATGCAAGTAGTTAAGTGGCAGGTCTAGTACTAGAAGTTGAGTCTTTTGAGTCTTGTTCCCCTTTCTCCTATACTATAAGAGGCTTAATTTGGGGTTAACTAAACCCTTAGTGCAATGTTATTTTTAAAAGTTGACTTGAAGACTCAAATCCAAATAACATCCATGTGTCTTGCCCATTTCTGCATTATTTTTGTTATATTCTATTTGCTACTTACTAAGTATTTGTATCCCTGATCCAGAATATGTTTGTAGGAGAGTAATTAAGAACTTGAAACCATGACTGCATTAAGTTGCTTTCTTGCTATTTTTAGAAGTAGATGTGCTCTCCGGGTCCACTGTAGATTGGCACTTAAATGAGTTTGGGATAAGCAGATAATCAATCACAGCTAGATAATAGACATCAGTGATATTGCTTTGCAAGGTATACACTCTTTGATTTATGCCAGGGGATTGTTCTTTATGATACCTCAAGAAATATTTGTGACTGAATAATGCTTTTATGAGCAAGCCCCAAAGACAAAGCCATTATTAAAAATAAATAAATAAATAAACAGCCCATTTATCCCCAGATTGATTAAATTGGAATGTTTTGGATGGTTGCCAACAAGTTCAGTTTGTATAGTTTATAAAAAATGAGACTCTGTAAGTTAGGGAGAAGAGTAACTCATTGGCAATGCAGGATTTGGCTTTGCTGTCACAGCTCATTTTGAATTTTATAGTTCTTTGAACTGATTTTTACACACCATCTGAAACCCAGCCAAATGTTGGCATGCTCTGGATGGCTTAGGGTACATTTTTACTTGGCACTTATTTTAACTTAATTTATAAGGGAGGGGAATGCCTTTTTCAATATAGCAGGATCAGTGGTTCCTTCTAACCACTCTAGTTGAGGGGTAAGTTGGTTTCCAACTAAGTCCATTTATTTAAACTAGCCCATGAAAAATTTACAGCAGAAGGCCAGACCTTCTCTGTCCCCCTTTTTGCTTTCTTTCATTTGTTTTAATGCCCTACTGAAAAAAATCTAAGCAGAGTAAAATTGATTGAAACATCATTCTTTACTCCCTTCTGTATTGAAATTGTAGCATGTGTTGCCTTTCAAAGGTGGGAATAATGATATTGGCTCAGGTGGGATATCAGGTAGGATACCACAGGGTATAAACTCATTGCATATTAATTAAATGAATTCATGAACAAATGCAAGTGAAAATATATATTTGTGTTTGTCTACACACAGAGTTGATTACAGATCAATAAACCAGATGATCCTTAAATAGATTAATGGGTTGACACAAAACACCTGTCCAATGGGATGCAAATACATTAGCTAACTTTTTGTTGTATAAACAAGAAGCGAACAGAGATAACCATTGATCACAAACTAAACCAGGAACTTTTTTTGAATACTTACTACATACATATAACTGAGCTAGGTACTGTGATAGATACAAGAATGAGTAAGACATGACCCTTGCTCACTAGAATCTTATAATTACATAGGGGAGATTGACTATAATAAAAAATCGAGTTTGAAAGTTCATAACGGAAGTGAGAATTGTGAGAATATGCAAAAGGGAGAAGTCACTTCAGACTGGAGGTAAGGGGATAATCTTGAATGGGATAGGTGTGACTTGGACAGAGTACTCTGAAGTTATGATTAGATGCTTCTTAGGTAAATTAACATCTAATAGACATCCTAGGAGAGAATATTCAGAAGGAGTAAGTGGACAACAGTTTCAAATGCTGTAAAAGGTTCCAGAATGATGGCAGAAATAATATAATACTATTAAATTTTGGAATTAGGAATCATTGTTGACCTTGGAAAGAACAGTTTTGGTCTAGTAATGCTGGACAGAAGGTAGATTGTGGAGGGTTGAGGCAAGAATGAGTTTTGGGGAATTCATTGATTATTAGACTCCTACCCTAATTAATGAGCTTCCTGTCTTTAATTTTCTTTATGTTTATTTGTATACATCTTGTATTCCAATAGTGGAATACAAATTTGTTGAAGGCGGAGGCAGAGATCTGAAGTTGTTGATGTTATACCCCTAGTGACTGGGCAACTAGATGGCTCACTGGATAAAGAGCAGGAGTCAGAAAAACCTGAGTTCAAATCCAGCTTCAGACCCTTATTGTTTGTGATCTTGGGCAAGTCTATTTACTTTGATCTAATGGAGAAGAAAATAACAAACTCCTCAGTATCTTTGGCAAGAAAACTCCATAAGCAATCTCCCCCACCCCCCACCCCGAGGCAATTGGGATTAAGTGATTTGCCCAGGGTCACACAGCTAGGAAGGGTTAAGTGTCTGAGGCCAGATTTGAACTCAGGTCCTCCTGACTTCAGGGCTGGTGCTCTATCCACTGTGCCACCTAGCTGCCCTCATAGACAATCTCGATGTGGTATGATCTGTGGGGTCACAAAAAATTGGACATGACTGAACCACAAATAGCAAGATTCAGTCAAGATGTCTGACACTGCAGGTAGAATTTAGGGGTTTTTGCAGTAGATAGATTGGAATCAGATGGACTCATTCATCTTGTTAAGTTCAAATCAGATCTCAGGCATGTAGTAGCTGTGTGAACCTGGACAATTCATTTAACCCTGTTTGCCTCAATTTCCTCTTCTGTAAAAAGAATGAACTGGAGAAGGAAATGACAAATCAGTCTAGTATCTGTGCCAAAAAGGGATTACCAAGAGTTGAATAGAAGTGAAATGACTGAACAGCAACAAGTGACTAGCACAGTCCTTTATATATAGCAAGTGATTAAATTATTCATTAAATTGACTTGACTTTTTCCTAAAGGTTAATTTTTATTCACCATTACATTGATAGTCAGCCTTTCTTTGTAATTCACAACATATATGCTATCTGGGTTTGCCATCCTCAATCATTGCTGTGAAAGCTCATTCAATTTAGTATTTGTTTATAATTCAGGGAGACTACCAGAGTTTCCTAGGTTCTGAGGGTAATTACACTGTGGACTGGCAAATCTGAGGTTCCATACATTTCTTTTACATACAAAATATGTATTTATACCTATGTCAATTTTGAGAATGGAAAGTATTTGAGTTAATATTGTTATAATATGGAAGTAGAGAAATGAAAAAATAATCCTTATAGGATTTACAGAATAGTAGATGAATAGTAGTTAGATGATACTAGTCACTCTAGACATAGATTACTCTTTCTTTTTCCTTCCTTTCTTCCTTCCTTCCTTCCTTCCTTCCTTCCTTCCTTTCTTCCTTCCTTCCTTCCTTCCTTCCTTCCTTCCTTCCTTCTTTCCTTCTTTCCTTTCTTCCTTCCTTCCTTTCTTCCTTCACTCCTTCCTTCTCTTCTTCCTTCACTCCTATTCTTTTTTCTTTCTTTTTCCTCATAAGAAATTACTATATGCACACATGGGTTTGATGGGGATGTGATTTAGATAGAATTAGTTGCTGGATTACTTATTAGTAATTTGTACTGGAATATAAATAGTATCCTGAAACTTCAAAGGATAAAAAGAAATAAAACATTTTTAAAGGTAGATAAACATTTTTCAGTTTTAAAATAATAAAAGCAGAAAAGACTGCTTTTCCTCAAGAATATTTTCTGTTTCTTGTTGTTATATAGAAAAGACATCTTAATCCCAAATACTGCAATCTTTCTCCAGCCCCAACTTTCTTTTAATCTCAAATAAATGACCTGGCCTTCAGTTGTTTGTATTGGTCATTCTTGATCATCAAATGTCGTAAATAGAAGCAAATGATTATGTAGTAACTTCTTTAAACAAGGAAGTTTTGGGAAAGGGAAGAAAACATATCACAGTGATAATTTGTTAAGGATGACTGATGACCTTCAACTGCAAAAGACTACAATTGCTGCATCCTGTCATTTATTATTTATTATAGCAACCATTTTCAAAGTTTCATGGGCAAGGAATGGCCAGCATTTGCACATTAGAGATTATTGTGTTTTCCCAAGGATGGGCTTGGAGAACATTATTGCATATATCCTTTTCAAAACATTTTGGGAAACATTTGGGTGATGCACTTAAGCCAAAATTCTGTTTGTGGGATCATATGAATTAAACTTATAGGCAAGACCCTTTTCTTACTCTCATGTGAGAGTATGACAAACTGGGATTTATTATTTCACTTTAGAGCCACTCATTATACAAAAAATAGTTTTCTTAGAAAGAGTCATGGAAAGGAATTGATGAAAAGTTGTGTAACATTCTGGTGTACTAGATGCCCCTGACTACTTTTGCAGCAAAATTCAAAAAACAAAATACTTGACCGTTCATTTGAGAATGGCTATATGTACTGTTGAATATGAATATAATGGACTATTAGTGTGCTGTAAGAAGTGATGAACACAAGGAATTCAGAAAAAAGTGAGAAGCCATAAGAATGGAAGAAAGGCAAAGGAAGAAGAACTAGAAAAATAGCATACACAATGAGTATAGTACATAAATGATAAAAGCTGAAAGATAGCTAAACAGAGAGTAAGGACAATGAATATGATTGATTCTGGAGGACAGAAGATAAAACTCACATCCTTCCTCTCAATAGAAATGTAGAAGATTTTAGGAATGAAATGTGACAAAGTAAGGTATACTATAAGGTCAATTTATGGATCAGTTTTGTCTGGTCTTCTTTGTTATTTTAAAGGATCCATATTTGTATCTGTGTTTTTGTATGTGACAGATATATTGGGAAATGTCTGGCATAAAAAAGCAAAAGGATCTATAAAACTTTATAAAAATTAAATAAAGGAAAACAGTCCTTTAGCTATTCCTAATTGTTAACATTTTGAGTTTGAATTTTGCTTTTGTATTTTTTTCGTGTTAGAGTCTTGCTATCCTCATTCCTAAATCAGTATTATAATTTCCTAGCTTGTAAGCACCTATAATCCTTACTTCATTTAAACATTGTACTGTATACTAATAATGGTAATGATTTAAGAGATATCATTTTTTTAAACAGAAGACTATAGTTTGTACTGTAGCAGATTTTCTTGCTTTTTTAATTAAAATTAATATTTTAGGGAATATTATTTTTCTTCTTAGTGTGTATCTTTGTGAAAATTGAAGGCTATCATTTTCTCTTGCTTTTCTAAATGGATGAGGAATAGCGTAGCATTTCGTTTGAAGCAGACTCCTAATATGATTCGTTTCCTTTTTTTTTTGCATTATACTTCATAGACTATCAACTAGTCTGACCTTATTTTCCTGAAGCCTAGGGATGTGAAATAGCTTGTCTAAGTTCACGCAGACAATATGTGGTAGAATTGAGACTAAAATTCAAACATGACTTTATATCTAAATCCACTACATTAGGTTTGTTTCCATGTCTTTTTCTGATTGAAAAGTTCCTTTAGCCTTATCTGTTAACAATGACTCTGGGGCAGAGATGACTTCACTTGTAGTTCCCTCTGCTACCTCCAGGTAGCACAAGGCGTTGCTTTTTGCTGCTCTCTGCTGCCCCCAGCTGTTAGTCCTAGCAAAGGACAAAGCAAAAATCTCTGGAATTCTCCTTGTTTGACAGGATTCATAATTTTCTCTACCTGTTTATCATAGCTCTAGCAGGGGTCCTCAAACTAGGCCCATGGGCCAGATGCGGCAACTGAGGACCATTATCCCCCTCACCCAGGGCTATGAAGTTTCTTTATTTAAAGACCCACAAAACAAAATTTTTGTTTTTACTATAGTTCGACCCTCCAACAGTCTGAGGGACAGTGAACTGGCCCCCTATTTAAAAAGTTTGAGGACCCCTGCCGGGAGTTTAGAGAGTCAGTGCTAAGGTAGCACCTTAGACTGAAGCAGACTGCTCTAATTTAGAGAATCCCTGTCAGAAACTATAGGGTTAGTCAAGATAATTCTGACATCCTTGCTTCCCTGTGTCATGTCTCCTCTACTTCAAAGGACACTCTCCACTTGACCAGGGCTGACAGAACACTTTAATTCCCTGTTCCCTCTGCTTTAGCACTAGGGTAAAATTATACAAATTACTCAACACTTATAGTTTATAGAAAATGGATCTATGTCTGCAAGGGATGTTAGACAGAGAGCATTGCTTAAATCTTTCATTTTACAGATGAGCTACTATGAGGGCTTAACTGACTTCCTCAGGATATTTAGCAAATATTTGTCCTTTTTCTTTTCCTATTATTTATTCCTAATATATATATTTTTAAAAAAACTTATTTTTTTTTTTCTGACTATACATATATTGATTTTTAAAAATAATACACATTTCTTTATGAATCATGTTGGGAGAGAAAAATCAGAACAAAAAAGAAAACAATAAGAGAAAAAACAGAAAAAAAAGTGAACACAGCATGTGTTGATTTGCTTTCAATATCTATAATTCTCTTTTTGGATGCAGATGGTGTTTTATATCCAATGTTATTGGGATTATCTTGGATCACTGAACTTCTGAGAAGAATTAAGTCTTTCATAGTTGATCATCACATAATCGTGCTGTTACTGTGTACAGTGTATTCCTGGTTCTGCTTGCTTCACTTAATTCGTGTACATTTTTTTAGGCCTTTCTAAAATCAACTTGTTCATCCCCTACATATTCTTAAATATGCTTTATCAAGCTATATATGTACTTTCATGCTCTTAAATCAGCATGAAGAGAAAAAGAAAGGAGAGGAAGATCCACCTACCCATCACATTTATGAAGATGTGGATTTTTTCTCTTTTTTAAAATATAAATTTTGGGGACAGAGCCAAGATGGCAGAATAAAGGCAGGAACTCACCTAACCTCTTCCCAAATTGCTCCAAATTCCTTTAAATAATGATTCTAAATAAATTTTAGAGCAGTGGTTCTCAAAGTATGGTCTAGAGAATCCTGGGGATATCTGAAACCCTTTTAGAGGATCTACAAATTCAAAAATAGTTTTTATTTTCAATATGGTAAATATCTATAATTATAATCCAGATAAACAAAAACTTTTTGGAGACAAGGAAGATCAAAACACATGCTCACAAGATGAAAACAAAGTTCCTACACACAAATCCTCCAAGAAAAATAAGAATTGGGCTCAGGCCATGGAAGAGCTCAAACGGGGCTTTGAAAATCAAGAGAAATAGAGGAAAATTTAGGGAAGGAATTGAGAGAGCTTCAAAAAGAAATACAAAAAGCTAACGAGGAAAAGAATGCCTTAACAAGCAAAACTGATCAATTGGGAAAGCAGGTACAAAAGCTCACAGAGGAAAATAATTCCTTAAAATATAAATTTTTATTGACATCTTGTTTTAACATTGGTATAATTCTTTCCTTTCCTCCCTCATTGAAAGTTATCTTATATTTCAGATGGCATTTCTTAAAGACAAAAAAGTAAAAAAAAAATATAATCAATCAATAGATTGAAAAACTCTGAAAATATGTGCAATGTACAACAATTATATACCTCTCAACTCCTTTTGTAAAGGGAAGGGAGTGTTTTCTCATATCTCTTCTTTCAAACCGTATTCTTTATACGCATTAATATTAATTAATTATATTAATATTAATATAAGCATTAAGTTTTGATTTTTTTCATAATGGTTCTTTTTATTTATATTGTTTGTAGTTATTTTGTATATTGTTTTCTTGCCTCAACTTATTGTATTTTTTCATGACTTCATAGAGATCTTATTTATGTATATTGTTTTCTTGGCTCTACTTACTTTATTTTGTACCATTTCATAGAGTTCTTATGTTTTTCTGCGTTTATCATATTAATTTTTCTTATGGAACAGTAATATTTGAGTTTTTTCTTAAATAATTTGTGTTTTCTGGTTTTTCAAATACTAGACTATTGAATTTCATTGTTTTGGATTTTTCTTGTCTAGTTTGAACTGTCTATTTTTAAAATTGGTCCCAGATAATTCGATGATTCTTGCTGTAATTTGAGGTCTGGAAGTGCTGATTTGCCTTCATTTCTTCCTATTTTAGTCATTTTTAGTCATGATAGTTTTATTTTTTCAAATGAATTATGTTATTTTATCAAGTTCTAAAAAAGTATTCATTTGTTCATTTAATTGGTACAGCATTAAAAATGCAAATTAACTTTGGTAGTATTATCATTTTTATTATATTGTTATGGCCCAGCACTGGACACTAAAAAATTCCTCCAGCTATTTAAACTTCTCTTTGTTTCTTTAAGGAGCTCTTTTAAATTAAATTTATGTATGTATTTGTGTGTGTGTGTGTGTGTGTGTGTGTGTGTGTGTGCGCTTTGGTAGATGGATTCCCAAATATTTTGTGTACTTTGTAACTATGAATTCCTTTTTGCTTTTTTTGTTTTTGGTCTATACTTGTGTTTTGTTGTTCTAGGGAATTCTCAATGAACAAATTTCCTCTACCAACAATTGATTGATAAATATGCTGACAATCAAAATAGTCAAAAGAAATTTCCTGGTGCACTGAGAAGTTAAGTGACTTACTCAGACAGTATATGTGAGAAATAGGACTTACACCTAGATTTTCCTGACTATAAAACTATCTCTCTATGAATTATACTGCACTTTGAGAAATTCAAATTTGCTCCCTAATAATGGTGGGGACCACTCACCTTGGTACTTTCTTGTGGTATAGAGGTAGATTGGATTCTTGAATATGCATACACATATTATGCCAATAGCATATAATATTGCTATTATAAAAACTTGAAAGTTTTTTTCTTTAAACAAGTTGGGGAAGTTTTTAGTATATGCCTGGAAATAGATTTCAGGTTCTCTGTTATTACAGGTCAGCCTAAATATAAAGAAACTTGCTACCAGTACATTGGTTAACTGGAAACAAAAATATATGTATATTTACTTTGATAACTCATGAAATAGATAAGAACACAAAATAGTTTTTAAGCCTTATTTGACTCTTTTCATGTTCAACAGTGTCAGTGGTAGATTAGGGGACAGGAAAGGTATAAGGTGCTAAGAATCGTATAATCTTTTTTCTACATAGGAGGTTGAGGTTTTCGAAATGATATGTTTGAATTCCCCTCTGAAACTGTAACAAATGCATGTCTCAGGTGAATAACTGAGGTATTTTGTCACTTATGTTCTATGACTGCAAAAAGCCACTGATGATTAGGATGGGAAAGAGAAATCCTTTCCATCTTCTAGTCATGTTCCACAAATGATCTGGGATAAGTACTCAAGGTTTATAGAATTAAGTTTTTTTTTTTTCCACTGTCCTCAACAGAGTTGTTTTCAAATTTTCAGAAACATTGTCTCCGTCTATTCTAAATTGAGTTTCCTAACTCTTTCATATCCAAATAGTCTCTTTAAAGTTTCACATATAAATTCAAATGGGTCACTGAAGGTCTAACATTCTTACAAAGCATTAAATTGTGCTATTTAGTCTAAAACCGCCAGAATTCTAATTTCATAAAATGGATGGGAAGTTTTCTGATAGAGGCAGAGGGGGTAGGTGAGTGGGTGTAATCAGGATTCCTCTTATCAGCCATTTGATACATATACATTGATTAATTAACGCTGTCTACTGACTAGGGATTTGAGAAACTATGAAAGGAACTTTACCATACCCATATGACATTCTTGCCACACACAGACACAAAAAAACCCCAGAGAAATTTAGTTAAATGGAAAGAAGACTTGGGCATTCTTTTTTAAAACGTAAATGAAATAATTGTTGGAGTTGGTTTCATCATATTCACAAAGGGAACAAGATTTCATGGGACACTTAGTCATTTGGCTTTGTAGTACTCAAGTTGAACTTAAACAAAGAGACCACCATAAAGATAAGAACAAAAAGACATTAGTAACTGCTGACTCATATCTCTCCTTTCTCAAGTATATAAAATATTTATGGGAACGGTCTTATGCACTCACTAAAGGTATCCTTCATGAAAACATAAGAAGGGGACAAGTAGAAATTTTCAGACTAATTTGTATAGCAGACCTCCATCTTTATATTGATATATCTGAGTGAGCTATAAAGAATATCAGAACCCATTGTGTTTATTGTCTATTGATGTTTAAGACATTTGACTTGCAAGACAAAATTCAACTTGAAAGGTTCTTCACAGACAAGGTTTCTCCCAACCACATCTAAAAATCAAATAAGACTCTAAGATAGATGCAGCTGTGGAAATCACATTTAATGATTCACTCAATGATCCAGTGATTCAATGAGATAGGTATTCTAAAATTTTTGTTTGTCATAGAAGATAATGTTTAAAGTCTAAAAAAAGGATTGCCAATCAATTTGCAGAGTTCTTCAGATGAAAATATGCTTATTCCAAAATTGTACTAATTGGATTAAAGATTCCTTAGTACAATTCATAGTAAGAGATTGATTGGTCTAACCTTCTAGACTAAGAAAACAATAGGGATAAAAATGTATCATTTTATAGACAAAGACTGTTCAATAACTGAATGAATAGCCTATTGAGTTTGTCCAATTTATTCACCAATATATTAGATAGTACTGCAAGAAGATGATGAGTTGGACCCCAAATTGAGTCTAGGATAGAGATTAGACTAGATTGTATTTAAGAAAATTCACTGTGCTTTCAATAATCCCAACTGCTTACTATCTCTAAAGATATCTCCTTACAATGTCCCATTGATACTATATGTCATAAATCATAGAGCTGCTGCTGGACAAGTTAAAATGATGCTTAATTCAAAGGTCAATAGAAATATTCATGGAGGAGCTAACACATTCAGGTGAGTAGCACATTTTCAACAATGATTCATGCACAAAAGAGAATATAAAAGATTATCATTGTAGGTAGAGAAGTTAGCCACATTACAAGGATAAAAGCTAATAGATTGGAAATACTAGCCAGACAGTGATATCTTAGTCATATTAAAAGAAGAGTAAGGGCTCCACCAGGCAGTGATGTGGTACAATCTATAGAATGTTGCACCTGGACTCAGGAAGTTGTTGTTATTCAGTCATTTTTCAATCATGTCTGACTCTTCATGATCCCATTTGGGGTTTCCTTGGCAAAGATACCAGTATATAGAGTGGAATTTTCTTTTTTAGGACCTATCCTCAGACACTTTTTAGTTATATGACCCTGGGCAGGTCACTTAATCTCAGTTTTCTCAACTATAAAATAGGGATAATAACATCTATTTCACAGGACTGTTGTGAGTATGAAATGAGATAATATTTGTAAAGTTCTTAGCACAGTTCCTTACACACACTAGGCATTTAATAAATTCTTATTTTCTTTTTCTTCTATTATAAGAAATAAACTTAAATATATCACTTTTCCTACTTGCAGGAAATATGTGCCTGTGGTTTGAAATGATATTGTTAAAAAATTGGCTTGATATTTTTCTTCTTGCATTACACTTGGACGGGTATTGCCTGCCTCTTAAAAAAATTCACAGAAAAATTTAAATTTGAAAAATAGATCAATTAGGAAGTGATTACATGCATTATATAAGAGTCTTGGTTTATTGCCATTTATTAGCTATGACCTTAAATAGATCTCTTTTCCCTTCCCCTTCCTTCCCTCCCCTCCTTTTTTTTTTTTCCACTGCCCTCCCTTACCCTATTTTTCCTTTCTCTCCCCTCCCCTCCCCTCCCCTCCTTTCCCCTCCTTTCTCCTCTCCTCTCCCCTGCTTTCCTCTCCTCTCCCTTTCCCTCCCCTCCCCTCCCCTTCCCTCCCTTCCTCTCTTCTTCCTCCCCTCCTCTCCTCCATCATCTCTATACATCAAACCTAAATCTAAACTTCTGCAATTTTCACCTAGTGGTTCACATTCTGTTCTCTGGGTTGAAGGAGATCAGTTTTAAGTCTTCTTTCATAGGACAACCTTTCACATTCTTGAAAACAGCTGTTGTGGGTTCCTAAATATTACCAGTTTCCTTCAACTGGATCTCTTAAAGCAGATAGGATTCAAGATAGAGCAAACCCAAATATAAACTGCCTCCACAGACATTCTCAAATGTGTAATCCACAGCTCACATCTTCGATTATGGAGTCATTAAATCCATGCAAGAAGATTTATTTTAGACTGTTCCCTAGAGTCTGGGACTTGGCCCAAGTCATACCCTGTTCCCCAAACTTTATGATGTACTTAGTTAACTGTGAAATCCCAACACACAGGTGTAGAAGTGCCTTCTGAGGCCCGCAGGCAATCAGCTTATGGCCTGGGGCAGGAGTTTCATTACACATATCATTATCATAGTTTGCATAGCTACAGATAAAGATTACAGTAATTAGTCCATTCAGGTTTTCAAAGAATGAATTTTAGAATGATCCTTTTTGCTTTGGTCTTGCAATCATGCAGTTGAGCTCCAAGTATGACCAGGGATCTATTGATTATGACCTCTGACAGATTTAATGTGAGAATCATCACAGGACACAGTCCAAGCAAGCATTCGCAGATGAGATAGAAGAAGCCTGCAGCAAATGTGCCTAACTGTCTCATTTGGTAAGTCTGTCCACTCTTCATGGTTCACAGAAATGCTCATGGCATTTTAAAGCAGGCATTAATGGAAAATGCATTGGGGATTTTAAGCAATTGCTTCTGTGCATTTCATTTTTGTTCTTTCTCAAATGCATTTTTAAGGACTATTTAACTACCAGTATCACTGGGGTGGCTGCTTTTTTTGTCCACTTGCATTTGGGAGTTTCATGTTCTACATGACTGGGGAAAGAGGCAATTGTGTTAAATGGTTGCAACTCTAGCCAGTTATTGGCTATGATTTATTCACTGCTTTATAGTAGCAGAGAATGACATTCCAAAGTCTTGCATCTCTCTTCTTTCAGACCCTGGCTAACTCTGTGCTATCGTTCAGTGTTGTACTGTTTTCCCCTGGCTATTGTTCAGACTTATTTGTCTATTCCACAGTATTCTGCCACATGTCTGACTTCTACCATTCTTCTGAAATTGCTTCTATTAGTACTGAAAAATGTGTCCACCTTGTCCCAAAGATCTTTCCCCCAATACCACTTTTAGATCTCTTTCCAAGATAGCCCCCTTATGGTGTCTGTGGTTTCCCAAGGAACACATAGTACAACTTAATCATTCTGCAGGAAACATTGGACTTTAAATACTATTCATAGGAAAACCTCATGTGGGAATAATTCCCCATTTAGGGTTTCTGAGTGACATCTGAAAATAACCATTAGATGTGGGAATCATCAGTTGAGAATGGGAAGGATGTATGCACCAAGGTTACTTTTTAAGCCAAGACTACTCCTTTATCTTCATATAATTCTAGTGTCACAAATAATGCACCATTCTCAGAAATGCCCTGTATGTATGTATGTATGTATGATAATGATGGTAGTAATAGCAGCAACAACTCATAGAGAGTTTTAAGGTTTACAAAGCTTGTTCCTTACTTTTATAGTCTTTCATATTAATTTTATTTGTATATATTTTTATTATGTTAGTGCTTAATTTTAAGTAGAGAGACCTTGTCCCAGTTATTTCCTTTCTCTGGGCCTCCATGTCTTTTTTATTAATGAGGGAGTTGGGCTAGATCTTATACACAGATGATCTTTTTTGGCTTTAATACCTTCTGTGCATTGGGGTACAATACCTGGCACATACTAGGTTCTTAATTAATACTTGTTGGATGGACAAGTGTATTTTAAAAAAATAGGATATAGATGGACGCTTGATTTCATTAGTAAAGGAAACTCCTAAGTGAGAAAACTCCTCCCACCAGTTCAGGTCAATAACTTCTTTGTAATCTACAATCACAGAACAATGATAGGTTAAGTTTTTTTTATTTTATTTTACTTTTTTTTCCAGGTTCAAATTGTCACACTTGAATCCAAGTCTTCAGGACCAGTCATCTATTCATCATGTCATATTGAATCTCATTTTTTTTTTTTTTTTGAGAAATCAGGAGAGACTTGCCCAGAATCACATAACTAATAAGTGTCTGAGTCTGAATTTGAACTTAGATTCTCCTGACTTCAGGGCTGGTACTATATGATTCTCCTGACTTCAGGGCTGGTACTATATGTACCGTACCACCTAGTTGCTCCAACTCTCAAATTTTTAAAACCATATTTTAAAAAGCGAGCCCACTTTGTTAACATTCCCTTAAGTCACTGTGTGTCTGCATGGGATCACCTTCTGGTTAGGCAATTTGGGAATGGGCTTCCAGATAGATCGCTTTCACCCTTACTTTCTGCCAGTGACAAGCTTACATAGAATCCAAGAGTCTGGAGAGATTCCCTATAGATGGAAGGGTGAATGGGTGATTTCCCAATGGCAATTAGGTGAAAGGAGAGTGGAAATATAGACACTCAGAGCTTCCCTTCCCCCCATCTTAATCTTTGCTCTGTTTTCACATTCCTTGAAAACCCATCAAATTTTTATAGTGTAGGAGTAAGGCACTATATTTCTGCTTAAGATGGTGAGTATCACATTTGGACCTTTTCACATCTAGATTCCTTTAGTTTTCTTTTGTTCCAGAGTTTGGCTAGAGACTGCCTGGAATCTGCTCACACCTTATCCCCTGGCACAGATTTTTCCTGATTAAATTCCCTGGATTAGTTTCAGTTTCTTAGATTAGCTAATTGCCTTTTCCATGGTGTGTTTCAACATTTATTTTGGGAATCTGTAGAATACAAGTACTTTAGGCTAAGAATTATTTTCATTTTTGTCTTTATACACCTGATACCTAACATGATGCCAGACACAGAGTAGGCATGCAATAAATGCCAATTAAACTGAATTTAATCTGTAACTTGATAACACAGTGAATTTGTGATTTCATCAGTAGAGATACTTTCTCTAATGATACAAATTACAACCTATTCATACTTTCTCCTGAAAGACTCTACTCTATATCTTTCTGAATATCTCCCACAGAAAATCCCTTCAACATTCTGGAAACTCTTGACACTATGTAAGTACCGAAGGAATAAGGGGATTCCATCATTATCTTTTCCTCTCACTATATCTCTCAGTTGATCAACAAACAGCTATTAAGCTCCTGCAAGCGTCAGGGACCAAAGGCAAAAAACCCAAATAATCCCTGCCTTCAGGAAGCTTACATACAGTCAGGGGAAACAATAGGAAGAGAAATAGGCACGTATATAGAAGGTAATTTTGTAAGGAAAGGTACTAGAGCTGTGGGAATCAAAAAAGGCTTCATAGCCGATGTAGTGCTTGAACTAAATCTAGCAGGAAACAAAGTGTTCTAAGAGGTGGAGGGGAAGAGGGAGTGCATTCCAGGCATGGAAAACAGTGCATGTGAACACAAGGAGATGGGTCATGACATCATGTGATATATATAGGAAGCTATTTGGCTGCATCTTAGACAATGTATAATGAAGGTGAATAGATAATTGGGGTGGGGTTATATTTTAAAGAGCTTTAAAAATTGGAGGCTTTTGTTACGTTCCAATTAAAATTCTACCTTCTACAGGAAGCTTTCTCACCTTTTATTAATTCCATTGCCTTTCCTCTTAATTATCTCCCGTTTAGCCTTCATTTAGCTTGTTTGGTGTGTATTTGTTTGCATGTTTGTCTCCCTCATTAGATTATAAACTCTTTGTAACCCAGTGATTAGCACAGTATCTGGAATATAGTAGGCATTTGATGAGTCTTGATTGATTGATGCAATCAATCAGAAGCAATGAAGAACCAGTGGAGTTTACTGAATAAGAAAATGACATATACTACTACTAGGTCTATGCCCACAAGTGATAAGACAATTAGAAAAAGTTCTTGCATACACAAGAATTTTTATAGCAGCTCCTTTTGTTTTGGTTAAAAAAGAAGAAGAAAATATCCTCTAAGGATGTCCATCAATTGAGGAATGGCTGAATAAGTTGTAATATATGAATATGAGAGAATACTATCGTGCTATAAGAAATGATGAAATGTGGAAACACATAGAAACTGATGAAGAGTAAAGTAAATGGAACCAGAAGAATAATTTACACTACAACACTGATATTATGAAAGTGAACAATTTTGAGAACTTTTATTAACTGATGAAGAATAAAAAGAATGAGGACAATTTATATGGTAATGATACTGTAAAGAGAATCATGAAAGTTATAAGAACTATACTCAATGCATTGGATATTCACAGTTCAAAAAGATTGATGATTTAAAAAAACACTATCCTCCACATTCTGACAGAGAGATGATAGAGTTAGGATCCAGAATTCATATATATGTAAAATTCATACATATATGTATCTACACATGTATATTTGTATGCATACATATGTACACATGTGTATATACAGTATATAGATGAGGAGGAAATTTATTTAGCTTAACTATGATGGGAATAATTTGTAATATTTGTAATGTAAAAACAAAACGCATCAATACAATTTCAGAAAAAAAAGTGTCATGGCCAGCTCTCTGCTTTAGGAAAATTACTTTGTCACTGGTGTAAGGAATGGATTGAATTGGAGACATATTTAGGTCAGGGTAACCAATTAGAAGTAGTGCAGTAGATAGAATACCAGGCCTGGAGTCAAGAAAACTGGAGTTAAAATCCAGCTTCAGTATACTAGCTGAGAAAACCTTGTCAGGTCTGTAGGTTTCGGTATCTTTGTCCATAAAATGATCTGGAAGAGAAAATGACAAACTACTCCAGGATCTTTTCCAGGAAAACCCCAAATGGGATCACGAAGAGGTAGACATAAGTGAAATGATTGAAAAATGATTGTTTTTTGAAAACAACCACCACCAGTAGCAACAAGGAAGCTTTTCTAATACATAGTTCAAAAAAAAAAAAAAAAAAAAAAAAAAAAAAAAAAAAAAGGTGATAAGGGCCTGAAGTAGGGTAGTACTTATGTAACTTTTATGACTGCACATTTCTTTGCTCATACTCTGTATTACACAAATTATAGTTTTATACTATTACTAGATAAATAGGCGTCCATACTCTGAAGGAACATTTCCATCTCCTTTCTTTTTCTTCTTTTCCTCCTCCTTCTCTTTTCCCTCATGCTATATAAAATGTCACTGGAAGGATTTGAATCCAGGTCTACCTGGCTCTACATCTGCTACTGATGCCATGACATAGTGCCTTTCTCTAAAGAACATTGCTTAAAATGATGGACATGAAGAAACTTTGGAATGTCACAAGCAGAGTCATCTTGTTGGTATTGCCCTCCTTCCTTTTAACTTTTCAGCCTTTAAATCATGACATATTGCTCCTGGCCTCCAGCATGTTGTCACCATACCAGCCTGAGATATGCATGAAGGCTTGGGATGGAGCAATTTTCTTCTTTAGTGATTTCCTGGAAATGGTTGTATATGGTTCATGTGGTTCATAATATCTCTTATTGACAGCTACAACAAGCTGGTTCACATCCAAGATATAGACCTGCTTCAGTCACCCACGTGTCCTGCCATGATCAGCACTGGATAGTCCATCAGGTGGGTGATAGAGATCATGTTTTTGATGTGATCCTGGTGGCCAGGAATAACAATTGCACTATTTCTTGTTTTTGAACTCCCAACATGATATATATTCATGTTGATGCCTCTGCCTTCACTCTTTTCTAACACTCTAATCAAATGCTATTTCTTATTGCTTTTGGAGATAGAATAAAAGCAATTTTACCAAATTTTTTTTTTCCTTGACTTTCTAAGTAGATCATAGAATCCATCTTTCTAGTTGATACAACTTCTTTTTATTTTCTTATTTCATTTATAGAAAAATATTAATGATTTAATTGCTGCCTACATGTTTAGCAGTATATAGATAATCAATCCTACCCGTTACTAAATACTCTCTATTTGGCAATGTGTTAATTTGTTGTTCTTTGGACAAGGATGCTACTTTTAAAGTATCAATAAATATGTTAATAGCTATAAACTGATTAAAATTGTGGCATTCTTAGTTCCTTCTGATTCCTTTCTGATTGCCTATCACCTTAGCGAATAAGGAGGGATAGAATTTGGAATCAAACTTTCAAAAAAAAATCCCAAAGTTGAAAATTTGTTTTAACATGTAATTGGGGAAAAATAAAATACTATGTATTGAAGTAAAAAAAAAGTTTATTAAGGTTATTGTTATTTATACCATTATAGTTTCTAAATAAACTTTTTACTGCACAGAATTTTCTTAGTAGTCTTGTTTTAAATGTACCTAAAAATTAAAATATTGTTACTGTAAGTTTAAAAGTTTGGAAAGCTAAAAGAAAAGCAGTTTTAGATTGGAATCTTAAAAAGTTAGTTGAGAAATGTCTTATTATAGTGACAGTTTAGAAAATGACTTATGAAATATCTCTCCTGATGAAATTAGAAAGTGTATAGTTTACTTGAGGTCTCTAAAGACCTATGAAGAATCTATAGAAAAAAAAAAGCCAGGAGAAAGTAGGTTATAATGAACTTTTTTCTTATGAGAATTTTGTAAAGTATTATTTTATGAGGAAATCACAAAAAAGTTTATAAAGAAAATTCTAGGAAGAGTTTGGGAGGAGCTTAAAACTATTTCTTGACATTATTGGAGAGAAACTAAAGACAAACGGGAAGAAGAAGAGAAACTCTTTTCCTTATTGAAATAATTTTAACTGTAGTATTTAAAAAATTAAAAAAAAAACATCTCATGAAAAGAATGAAGAAAAGTCAATTGTTATATTGAGGGTTTATAATGACTCATTCTATATCACTGGCAGACCAAAATATTCAATATGCTCATTTGGTTTTTAAAAGATCATCTTTAAATCTTTAATTAAGAGTAAATTGAGAGCTGACCTCCTAACCAGGAAGACCTATCTTGGGCAAGTATTCTGTGACTCTTGCAAGCTATAAATTGCAGAAGAGAAGGCGACTTCGAAAGAGTTTCTTCATTTGGGAGTTCCCCATGCCAATGAAATTATAGGCCAAAACTGTTTCTCTGTCTCTTTGGAGAGAAGTCAATTATTGCTCTATTGGAGGTTTGAGGGGACTGGAGTGGTTACATTGGTCATAGTGAAAATATTATAAATCATTATATGTCTATCTAATAATTATATAACTATAAGTATTAATAATTATGATTATGTCCATTTATTATTGATCCTACTTGTTAATACATTACATATACAATAATTTTAATGTTTATTTAGAAATAGAAAGAGTAATTTTTCTTGTGAAAAGAAGTTTCTCCATTTCATTAAATGGTATTTAAGTAACTGGGTGCTTAAGATAATTATCCAATGAGAAAGAGAACACCAATTTATTCATGAGAAATAAATTACCTAAATATATTCCTAGATCAAGATAGAGAATAAAATTAAGTGTATAGTAAGGAATTAAGTTTGGATGACCTACAAAGTGTGATATCTCAGATTCTAATAATAATATGCTACACATGGACAGCTCTATTATGTCTTCAACCTGTTACAACAGCAAAGAAAAAAACAGTTAATGTATCAAAACAGTGACTGCATTTGAAAGCACAGGCAAAATTCTTAAGTTTATGACCCTTTCTGGAATCATATTAAAAATAATGTGAATTTTTGTCTTTTAATGTCACTTTTTCCATAGATACCATTGTTGTCATTGTGTATGCTATATTATCCTTAGGTTTTACTTTTCTTTCTTAGCATAGTTGATAGAAGTCTTCAAATGAATCTCTGAATTCTTTATATTTGTTATTCCTTACAGTGTAAAGATATTCTATTATATTCACATATTATAGTTTGTTCAATTACCTGTGCACATATTATAGTCCCTTTGCCCCAGTCCCAGTAAAATGTAAGGATTGTTTTCATTTTTGATTCTGAAGCCCAGCATCTAGTACAATGCTTAGCATATAGTAGGTGTTTAACAAGTGCTGTGAAATTCAGTGAACATCAAACCATTACCATGTAATGCCAGAGAAACTGAGCAAGATAGAGATTAGAGAACAATTTAATAATTTATTTAAAAGGGAGAGATTTACTGGGACCAATGGATCCATGGTTTCATCCCAGGGCTGAATGAAACTATCTTCTCAAAGAATCCAGCCCTGAATGTCCGATACAAGATTCTTTTATAGGGTTACAAGACCGATGACATGATGGGGGAGGTACCTGGATGGGGATGACATAATTGGAAGAGGCACCTAAGAATGACATAATGGAGGGAGGTACTGGAGAGACTCCTGATATGCTAATGATGTTTAAAATGGATAAAGACCTTTATCCCATTAAACATTAAGAGGGAATAAGTATAGCCTAAGGTCTAAGATATAATACCTTTATCGTATCAAACATTAAGAGGGAATGGTTATAACTTGAAGCAGAGTAACTAAATAGGACAATTAGTGAAACTGGGTCAGGACATTAAAAGAGAAATGTGGCACAACAACCAAAAGTAATTTGAAAAACAAATATTTAAAACAAGGTATAAAATCTTATGTAAAATCCTTAGCATTTAGCAAAATAGATTCAAGCCAATCAACAGACAATAAAAATAAGAAATATTTTTATTGCATGTCCTGTCTGAGCCTGTCTGAAGCTCTCCTTTTTGATTTTTGTTTTCCTTTTTTCTAGTATATATATTGTTTTTGGCTCCAAGAGTCTTGCTTTATTACTAGATGATGTTGTGAGACTTCATCAATATTGTGGTGTTTTAAAAAATCCAAATCAATCAATCCATTTTCCACCATCAATTATCTCCTATGTTTTCATTTAACTAAAATATTCACACAATTCCCAACATATCATTCAAGTACTAAATATATTTCACATCATTACCAGCAGGAGTTTCTAATGCACATTTGGAAGGAAAATCAATGCTCAAGCCATGCTTCTGTTCTTATCTATGGTAGCATTTCTTTTCTTGTCTTTCTCTTCCCCTCAATAGTACTAGACTTTTACATCATGGTCTGTTAAATAGGTAGCTAGTCTCAGAGGCAGGAATACTGGATTCCGGGCCTGCCTCGGGAACATGCTGGCTATGTGACCACAAACAAATCATTTATTCTCTCAGCATTCTAGTAACTCTTTAATATTGCACACAAGGCGCTGGTTCACATTGTGAGAGAGATTTTCCTTATCTAGGACTTCCCTATCCCAATGAAATCACAGGTACAGTTCCTCTTTCCTTGTCTTATACCTTACTCAGAGCCTTAACTAGTAATTTTGTGGTCTAAGGCAACTGCTTGAAATGTGCCTTCATATCAACTTTTTAAGATTCATTTGGGGAAGAGAACTCCTGGTATTTAGGGTCCTATGTAGGAAGAGACCTCAAAAAACCACTCCATAATGGGAAATCAGAAAGCCCTTTTAGGTCTAGCAGAGTGGGATGGAATTGGAGTCAGATCTCCAAGTTATTTGGCTATTTGGCATAAAAAGTTCTCCATTTAATAGCTTCCTATTTTAGTTAATTCATATTGCTAACTAGCTACTAAACCCACCTGTTTCAAAGTTTAGCAAGAAATGCAAGAGCTCTTAGGTCCCTGAGGCAAAGTTTCTGTGACCCTGCCCTAATCTTAAGCAATTGCTTACCCTATAAAAAATGTATCTTCCCTTACCCCCCAACTTGAGTGTTAAGGTCAATTCTGGAAAAAGAAGTCCATGAAAGAACCAAATTGCTTTTATTTATTTCTGACTTCCAGTTTAAACATAGTGGTGGTGATAGGAATGTGGTGAGAAGGAATGTAAGAGTACTATGATTTTTTATCAAATGGATGAACCCACAAGTCAAGAAGTATTCATTAGAAACTTTAACGATAACAGAAAATTTCCTTTTGCATTTATATACATTTTATATGATAGTTTCAAAATTGCTCAGCTTATTTTCTGAATTTCCTTCTGTTTTCTGTATTTTAAGAAGTATTTAAAAAATATTTCATTGAAAATCTTTTCTTTTCCTTTTGTTTCTTTTTGATTTCCTCATAATTCTATAAAGAAGTACATTCATCTTCAGACTGTACATTTTAAAATTTTGTTTTATTTTTAGTTTTTAGAATAAAACTATCATTTCCAAACACTGTAATAAAACATGTGCATGATACTGTGACTCTATAATCTACAACTTGCTATTTAAAAAAAATAAATAATAGTTATTATGTAAATTTTTTTCTTCCCTCCCCCTCTTTGCCCTAGAGCTGGCACAAACTCTAGTAGATACAAATATATATATATATATTTGTATCTGTAAAATGATTCTAGATATATTTCTATTTATGAGTCCTTTCTCTGAATTCAAATGACATTTCTTTATATCTCCTTTATAGCTAATTTGGATATTTATAACACTCAAAATAACTTATTTTATTAAAGTTATTTAAAAAAAATATTGCTGTTATGCTATACAGTGTTTTCTTGAGTCTGCTATTTTGCTCTTCATGGTTTCATGCAAATCTTTCTATGTTTTTCTAAGATCATTGAACTAATTATTTCTTATAATATAGGATTTTCTCTACTATGCTCCAGAAACATCTTTAAATTAGAAATTTACTCTAGTCCTGGAACTGTACATTGGCTATATTCTGGACTAATTCCTGTGGTGTCCCCCTCTGATTGGATTCCTCCTCACAGAATTTCCATTTAAGAAGGGAATTCAAACCAACCATATCTCATTTTTCATCATTAGACTATACTTTCTCTACTTTGGCCTCTCACATGGTCACAGTGGATTTCTGTGTAATTTCTTATTTATTTGTAATGTTTTAAATACCTTCCAAGAAACATGTCGATCATATCTCACTATAATTATCTCACTATAATTATTTTTAACTTTGTATTAATTTTGAGGAAGCTGAAGCAGAGTGAATTGTGAAATCATTTATCTAGGATACATTAGGAGTATAAATTAGTTCTTCTGAATTCTTGCTGTGGTTTGGATTGGTACCATTTCCCAGAATATATTTTAACCAATTATTAAGAAACATGACAATTTTATTATATTTATTTTAAATTGCCTTGTGACTGTTGTTGTTGACCACTTATATTGTAAGAGCATCAAATATACTGTTTTTCTGGCTCTGCTTGTTTCACTTTGTATTACGTTATATGTCTCCCAATATTTCTCTGTATTTTATCATTCATCATTTCTTATAGCAGAGTTTGCTGGCCATTCTTCAATCAAGATTTATCATTTTTTAAAACTTTTTTTTTAAAAAATTAAAGCTTTTTATTTCCAAAACATGCACAGATAACTTTCAATACTTACCCTTACAAAACCTTGTGTTCCAAATTTTTTCCTCCCTTCCCCCATTCCTTTCCCTAAATGGCAAGTAATCCAATACATGTTAAACATGTTCGATTTTTCTATACATATTTTCACAATTATCATGCTGCACAGAAAAATCAGATCAAAAAGGGAAAAATGAGAAAGAAAACACAATGTAAGCAAACAACAAAAAAGAGTGAAAATGCTATGTTGTGATCCATACTCAGTTCCCACAGTTCTCTTATTGGGTGTAGATAGTTCTCTTCATCACAAGATCTTTGGAATTGACCTCAATCATCTCACTGTTGAAGAGAGCCATGTCCAACAGAATTGATCCTTGTCTAGTCTTATTGTTACCATGTATAATGATCTCCTGATTCTACTTATTTGCAGCATCAGTTCATGTAGATCTCTCCAGGCCTCTCTGAAATCCTCCCCCTGATTGTTTCTTATAGAACAATAATATTCCATAAGATTTATATACCATAACTTATTCAGCCATTCTCCAACTGATGGGCATCCACTCTGTTTCCAGTTCCTTGCTACTACAAAAGGAACTGCCACAAACATTTTTCCACATGTGGGTCCTTTTCCTCCTTTATGATCTCTGGGATACAGGCCCAGTAGAAACACTGCTGTATCAAAAGGTATGCACAGTTGATAACTCTTTGGGCATAGTTCAAATTGCTCTCCAGAATGGTTGAATTTATTTACAACTTCGTCAACAATCCTAGATCCCCTCCAACATTCATCATTATCTTTTCCTATCATCTTAGTCAATCTGAAAGGTGTGTAGTGGTATCTCAGAGTTGTCATAATTTGCATTTCTCTAATCAATACTGATTTAAAGCACCTTTTCATATAACTGGAAATGGTTTCAACTTCTTCATCTGAAAATTGTCTGTTTATATCCTTTGACCATTTATCATTTGGAGAATGGCTTGAATTCTTAGAAATTTGAGTCAACTCTCTATTTATTTTAGAAATGAGGCCTTTATCAGAACTCTTGAATATCGATTATTTTCCCAGTTTATTGCTTCCCTTCTAATTTTGTATGCATTCATTTTGTTTGTACACAACCTTTTTAACTTAGTTTAATCAAAATGATCTATTTTGTACTCAGTAATGTATTCCATTTCTTTTTTGGCTACAGATCTGAGAGATAAACTATCCTTTCTTCTTCTAATTTGCTTATAATATCACTCTTTATGTCTAAATCATGAACCCATTTAGACCTTATCTTGGTATATACAGTGTTAGGTGAGGACGAATGCCTAGTTTCTGCCCTACTAATTTCCAATTTTCCCAACAGTTTTTGTCAATAGTGAATTCTTATCCCAACAGCTGAAGTCTATTTAACTGTCCCTAGGCACAAAATTTATACAACAAAGATCTCTGGATCAACAATATGACTTGTTGCAAATAATTTAATAAGCTGAAATTACTTCTGAACCCAAGATCAGGGAACTTTGTATTGTTCTAAAAACCAAAAAAGCACCACAATGTCAGGGACAGAACTGATGTAATCTGTCATGATGCCGAAAATAAATTTAGCAGATACATGACAAAAATGAAGATGATATAAAATTTTAAGGTTTTTATTTCAGTGGCATGCACTACATAACTCTGCTTATTTTTTAACTATGCAAAAATACTAAAAGATCCTTAGGGCATTTCACCAACTAGAATGATAAAGCATACAGGCCTAATTAAAAAAATCTAACCATTTTGCAAATTACAAGGCAACAAAATAGATGATGTATTTGTAAATGTAAAAGCATTTTCCTTATAAGAAGAGAAACTGGATAATAATTACTTATTTTACAAAAACATGTATTAGATTGTGTAGTGGATAAAGCTCTACATCAATAGACAGAAAGACCGGAGACACTTTCTAGCTGAGTGATCCTGAGCAAGTCACTTAACTCTGTTTGCCTCATTTTCCTCATCTGTAAAATGGAGAGCACTTACCTTTTAGGGTTGAGGCAGGGATGAAATGACATGATATGTATAAAGTACTTAGCACAATGTCTGACACATAGTAGAAACTTGATAGTTGGTTATTTCATTTTCTTCCTCCCTCCCTCCCTCCCTTCCTTCCTTCCTTCCTTCCTTCCTTCCTTCCTTCCTTCCTTCCTTCCTTCCTTCCTTCCTTCCTTCCTTCTTTCCTTCTCTCCTCCCTCCCTCCCTTCCTTCCTTCCTTCCTTCTTTCTTCCTTCCTTCTTCCTTCCTTCCTTCTTCCTTCCTTCTTTTCTTTCTTCCTTCCTTCCTTCTTCCTTCCTTCCTTCCTTCCTTCCTTCCTTCCTTCCTTCCTTCTTTTCTTTTTTCCTTCCTTCCTTCCTTCTTTTCTTTTTTCCTTCCTTCCTTCCTTCCTTCCTTTCTTCCTTCCTTTTTTCCTTCCTTCCTTCCTTCTTTCCTTTCTTTCTCCCTCTCTCCCTCCTTTCCTTCCTTCCTTTCTTTCCTTCTCTCCTCCCTCCCTCCCTTTCTTCCTTCCCTCCTTTCTTCAAAAGACTTAGTACAAGGTTTTTTCCATATATTAAAATTCCTTAGTAGAAGGGATTTTTAACCTTTTTCTGTATCATAGTCCTCTTTAGTAATATGTTGAAGCCTGTGAACTCCTCAGGATAGTGTTTTTAAACACATAAAATAGATAGGATTACAAGTAAAACCAATTATATCTAGATCAAGTTATCAAAATATTTTTTAAAAGTTCCTAGACTTCAGCTCAAGAACTTTTGCCTTAGTATGTTTAAAAAGTTTAATTAAAGAAAACAGTTCCATGAAACTTCATGATAATGTAACATAATATAATATATAAATCAAGCCTTACTAGGATTGTTTTATGGCTAGATGTAAGAAAGAAAGAAAAAAAACCTCGTCACTCATCATTGTCTTCTGATTTTGTGGCTTGCCAGCTTATTGTGAAGAAAAAATGCTCTTTTATAAAACCCCTTCCGTTTCCCATTTCAAAAGTCAGAATAGCTTATTTTCCCCAATGCAGTAGGTGAATCACTTTCCCCTCCCTAGTTCTTCATTTTTCATCTTTTCAATGGTTCCTCCCACTCTTTTCCCAGTAGTACTGAATCTTTGTCCAATATCAGCTTTGGAAAAGTCAACCCCATGCAGAGGAGGTAAGATATCAGTTGTCCAGCTGACAAACTGAAACAATTTGGGACAGCTGGCAAAAAAAAAAAAAAAAAAAGACTAAACCCAAAACAAAACATGAATCCAACTAGTGTTTTCAGAATCCATATTTGGCCCCCAAGAGAAAATATTGCCTTTTCCAGGTTTCTGAATTAAGGGTGGAAGGAAAAATTGAATCAATTTAGTTTACCCCTTTCCAGAAAAAAGAATGTTTTCTTCTGAATAGTAATGATTATAACAATATCAATAGATAGTATTTCTATAATGCCTTCTATGTGCCTAATACTATAAAGAGTTTAAATCGTGATTCCCACGATAACCCTAGGAGGTAAATGTCATTATTATCTCCATTTATATTATAGTTGATGGAAAATGTCTTGTGCTCAAGGTCAGAAAGATGTTCTGAGGTAAAATTTGAACTCACATCTTCCTGATTCCAGATTCAGTGCTCTCTTCACTGAATGGGCCAAACCAAAAATCTGAAAGAAAGAACATGAAGATACACTGAAAGTGATACCATAAATTTGTCTTTAATGGCAGAAACTTCATTTGGATCACATCAAAGATCATCATGGGGCCTTCATTATAGTGTGGCAACCTTCTTTGCTGGCTGTGTGACCTTGGGAGAGGTATAACCTTTCTGAAGTTTATTTTCTTAATGTGAAAGAATTGGAGATAATTACTACAAGATTCACCTCATGGAATGATTGTGGAATGAATGTTTTGTAAGATATAAGGTGCTACATTTTCTTCTATTTACTTCAATCTTTGAGAGCTTTATGGTTTTTAATAAGTACAGATACTTTCTCCATAAATATAAGCTATAATTCATTTATGATTTGGTTGATGGTCCTCAAGAACTGCTGTCCCCAAAAAACTTCATCACCAAAAATTCATAGGAATAGAGCTCTGGACTTTGGCAGTCAGAAGACCTCAGTTCAACTATAGCCTGAGATACTTAATAGTTGCAAATCACATAACCTCTGTAGCTTCTATTTCCTCAACTATAAGATGGGGATGATGATAACATTTGCCTTGCATAGTTATTGAGAGGATCAAATGAGGTAATATTTATAAGGCACTTAGCATGGTGCATGGGACATAGTAGACCCTTAATACTGGTTCCTTTCTTCCTATTGCCAGCTTGATAATGAATTACTCCTCTCTCTCTCTCTCTCTCTCTCTCTCTCTCTCTCTCTCTCTCTCTCTCTCTCTCTCTCTCTCCTCCTCTTTTCTGTCTGTCTTGCATCCATATACATACATACATACATATATATATATATATATATGTGTGTGTGTGTGTGTGTGTGTGTGTGTGTGTGTATATATATGTATATATACATATGTATGTATATATATATATATATATATATATATATATATATATATATATATATATGATATGTTAAGAGATAATGGAGTCTAATGAATAGAGAGCTAGCCCAAGCTAGGAAGACCTAGTTTTACATCCCATCTCTGACACATATTGACTGTAGGCTTCTGAGTATATCATTTAACTTGTCATTGAACCAGGTAACTCTTTAACATGATAAGGTGAAGTCAACAAAGTGCTGGCTTATATTTATTGAGAGAGTTTTCTCACTGGAAGTTCCTTATATCAGAGATTTCATAGGATTAGTTCCTATTTTTGACATTTTAAATTTTTAAATCTGAAATCATATTTTTCCATATAATTTTTCCCTATGTCTAGTTTGACATGGAAGAAATGAAGGCTTCTGGGCACATAATTTGGAGAATATTATTAAGATACTTCCTAAAATTTCTATACTACAACTTCCACAACAATATTGGTTCATAAGATACAATTATTTTTAATCTACATGAGTGTAGATTATCTTGCCCTATAAGGCAAGATAGTTGTGCTCTGTGAAAGTGTTTTTTGTTTCCTTTGAACACACAATAAAATCTATTCTAGCCATACCTTTTTATTTTTTTGCTTCTTTAATAAAACAACAACAACAACAACAAAAAAAACCTTCTGAGTCATATTTCCATTTAGCTGCAACTTTCTTCTATATTCTGGTCTGATTTGTTACAAAAATATTAACATGTATGTGATTGAATTTCTTCTGTGGTACAATGATTTGTTCACTGAACAAGGTCTCATATTAAATTAAGAATTAAATTGATGTTTATAAGTAGTCTAAATATGGTGTATTTCTTAATAACCTCTACCTCCTTTTTCAACATTCTGGCACCATCATCTCAAATTTGGTGAATTCAGCTTAACCTCCTAATTCAAAAAAATTGATCAAGATTGAAATGAATCTTTTAGGAACAAGAAAATATAGTTAGGAGAATAGAGTGTTGTGTGGTATTTGAATCCTATATATATTGAGTGAAATTTCTCTTTCACTCAATCTAGAGTCAGAGCATTAGATATTTCTTCCCATGTCTACTTTTCTTCTGGGTTTAGGATAAAAAGTTCTCAGGTAAACTTCTGTGCTATTTCAGCATAGTATGGAAATAACCCTGGATCCTCAAAGGCAATTGAAAAAAAAGGTTCTGGTAATTCTTACCAAACTGGAAAGGCTTCAGATTTGGTCCCATTAACAGATTGCATGCCTTTTATTTGCTGAAGGTTCAGAAAAATTCACCATTAATTAACCAACCAACAACCTTTGATTAAAGGCCTACTACAGGTCCATCACTACAATAAGGACTGGGAATACAAAGACAAGAAGATATCCCTCTAAAGGAATCTATTTTCTATCAAGGCAGACAGCATATATGTAGAAATTATCTGACAGTTTCACAGCTCTATATCATGAATATTTTCTTCAAGAAAAAAGTTAAAAGTCCCTGTTCTTGGTGAATACTGATCATCATGAAATAGTAAGTAAATTCAATAGAACTAAACAGATAATGTCTGGGAATCAGAATGAGAATAACTTCAGAATGCAAGTGTTTTTGATTATAAGTGAAGTAAGTCTATGAAGTAAGACTATTATTAGTTAAATTAAAGAGCAAAATCAATAACAAATTAGAAGAAGAGTTAGCTCTGAGAAGATACTTTGTGTAATTATAAAAACTCCAACTTGACTTATTCATGCACAATTACTGTGCTGTAAAATATTTTTTTTACACATTTTTATCCATAGGATAAAAGGAAAATACTTATTCTGGAAGGATTTTCCTATAATAGTTTAACTAATATCAATCAATTACTATTGCAAGGATGCCATAAGAGTCCAGAAATTGCTTTGGTAAGCAAATATTTGATATCTTATTAAAAGGGGAGATGTGGCAATCAGAATAATACACTTTACAAAATAAAATCATTTTCAAAATATGAAGCCAGCAAAGTAGTAAAGTCAAAGAGTCAGGAATAGGTAATGTTAGAAAGGTTGTGAAAAGAAAGGAAAATGTGTTTTTGGTGAAGCTTTAGATTAATGCAATCATTCTGGAAGGCAACTTGGAATTACAAAAATAAAATAATTAAAATACCCATATCATTTGATCCAGAGATTCTGTTGTTAGGCATATATCCAAGGAAATTGGTGACAAAAAGAAAGGCACCAACTATATTGCACCAAGTACACATATACACACACACATACATATTCCCCCTCTCAATATTTATACTGGCATGTTTAGTAGTAGCAAAGAATTGGAAACAAAGTAGATGTTAATTGATTGGAAAATGGCTAATTTTATTACATGAAAATAATAGAATATTTTGTAGAATAGAATATACTTCAATAGAATGCAGTATAAAAAGGAAAGGACATGATGAATACAGAGAAGCCTGGAAAAATATATGAACTGATGCAAAATGAAGTAAGGAGAGAAAAAAAGACAACACACAATAGTTCAACAATGGAAATGAAAAGAACAATCACAAAAATTTAAAACTGAATGTTGCAAAATGCTAAAAAGCAAGACATAAAGAAAAAAGCAAGGTTTGTCTCAAAAAAGTATGAGAAGAAATTTCTTTTCAAATATGATGAGAACATTAAATATATTATCTGATTTTTTGATGTGTTGTTTGGTTTTTCACAATTTATTTTTCTCTTCCTCTTTAAAAAAATTCTGTTTTAAGAGAGTGTTTGGGTCAGCTACATGATGCAGTGGAGAACACCATTCCTGAAATCAGGAAGACTTGAGTTCAAATTTGACCTCAAATACTTATGAGCTATATGACCCTAGACAAGTCACTTAACCCCGATTGCCTCAAAAAAGTTAGTTCTTTGGAAAGAGGAAGGTAGAGGATTATAAAGGGAAATGTAGACAATATAGAAATAAAAGATAGCAGTAAAACCTATTAAAATTATGAAGAAGAATGGTGAAAAATTATGAGCAGTATCACCTCATAAAACACTGAAGAGTAGTTTAAGGAAAATTCATCTACAGAAAGCTGACACAAGAACCCACAAAGTTAAATGATCCCGAGAGTATTTATTGATGAAAATGGAAGGACAATAAATATTTGAAAAGTGAAATAGATATATAAAGAATTCTATAATGATATGCTTTCATTATTTAAATAATGAAAGTTTATTTGGGTTTTAAACTTTAGGACCTAATGTCCCATAAGAGGATTGGTAAATGGTATTCAAGAAGTAATTGGCAAGATCAGTTGGTCAGATCAGATACACATGAAAGATTTTGCATTGAAGACAACATAATTTTGAAGACATTGAATGTCTGGCTTTTTAAATATCTGAAAAAAGGAAAGATATTTCAAATACTAATAAAAACATGATGATTTCATTAGCAAAGTAAAAATCATAAAGATTTTAGTAATTATGATACTACCTACATTTTCTTTCATCATGTGTTTTATCATAATAATCTACATATTTATTCTTGCTAAAAATGTGATAAGGAAATAGGCAAGCTTTCCTGACTGACATTCTATAACAAACATTGTCTTCTCAGGCATATAATAGGCTGAAAGGTATAGAAAATACTCCTTCTGTTAGTCAACAAGCATTAATTAATCTTGTAATATTTGACAGATACTATGCTAAGTAATAAAGCTACAAAGAAATACAAACCCAATCCTCCTCTCCAACAACAAAACAATATAGTCCCTGCTTTTGTGGAGTACATCAAGGGAGACAATATATAAACAAATATGTACAAACAATATATGTACAGGGTTATTTGGTGATAACCAGCAGAGGGAAAACATTGCCACTAAAGGAGATCATGAAAAGAAAAAATGCTATTTTATTTTAATTGCTTTTACTGTTGTTTAAATGTAAGGAACCTCAAAACTTGCTAGATCAAAATGCAGCCTTAAAGATTCTTCCAAAAGGATCTCACTTATATATGACTGTCATAAAAGATTCCTTTGTTTATTTGGTGCAATACCAATGAGACTCCCAAGAAACTATTTTAATAATTTAGAAAAAATAACAACAAAATTCATATGGAAGAACAAAAGGTCAAGAATCTCAAGGGAATTAATGAAAAAAAAATCAAATGAAGGTGGCCTAGCTGTACCTGATCTAAAACTATATTATAAAGCAGCAGTCACCAAAAGCATTTGGTATTGGCTAAGAAATAGAATAATTGATCAGTGGAATAAGTTAGCATCACATGACAAAATAGACAATAGCTATCTAGTGTTTGACAAACCCAAAGATACCAACTTTTGGCATAAGAATTCATCATCTGACAAAAACTGCTGGGAAAACTGGAAATTAGTATGGCAGAAATTAGGCATGGACCCACACTTAACACCGTACACACCAAGATAAGATCAAAATGGGTCCATGATTTAGGCATAAAGAATGAGATTATAAATAAATTAGAGAAACATAGCATAGTTTACCTCTCAGACTTGTGGAGGAGGAAGGAATTTGTGACCAAAGATGAACTAGAGATCATTATTGATCACAAAATAGAAAATTTTGATTACATCAAATTAAAAAGCCTTTGTACAAACAAAATTAAAGCAAACAAGATTAGAAGGGAAGCAATAAACTGAGAAAACATCTTCACATTTAAAGGTTCTGATAAAGGCCTCATTTCCAAAATATCTGGAGAATTGACTCTAATTTATAAGAAATCAAGCCATTCTCCAATTGATAAATGGCCAAAGGATAAGAACAGACAATTTTCAGATGATGAAATTGAAACTATTTCCACTCACATGAAAGAGTGTTCCAAATCACTATTGATCAGAGAAATGCAAATTAAGACAACTCTGAGATACCATTACATACCTGTCAGATTGACTAAGATGACAGGAAAAAAATAATGATGAATGTTAGAGAGAATGTGGGAAAAATGAGACACTGATGCATTGCTGGTGGAGTTGTGAACGAATCCAACCATTCTGGAGAGCAATCTGAAATTATGCCCCCAAAGTCATCAAACTGTGCATACCCTTTGATCCAGCAGTGTTACTACTGGGCTTATATCTCAAAGAGATACTAAAGAAGGGAAAGGAACCTGTATATGCCAAAATGCTTGTGGCAGCACTCTTTGTAGTGCTAGAAACTGGAAAATGAATGGATGCCCATCAATTAGAGAATGGTTGAGTAAATTATGGTATGTGAATGTTATGGAATATTATTGTTCTGTAAGAAATGACCAGCAGGATGAATACAGTGAGGCTTGGAGAGACTTACATGAACTGATGCTAAATGAAATGAGCAGAACCAGGAAATCATTATATACTTCAACAATGATACTGTATGAGGATGTATTCTGAAGGAAGTGGATATCTTCGACAAAGAGAAGATCTAACTCAGTTTCAATTGATCAATGATGGACAGAAGCAGCTACACCCAAAGAAAGAATGTAAATTGTTTGCATTTTTGTTTTTTCTTCCCAGGTTATTTTTACCTTTTGAATTCAACTCTTCCTATACAACAAGAGAACTGTTTGGTTCTGCACACATATATTGTATCTAGCATATACTGTGACATATTTAACATGTATAGGACTGCTTGCCATCTGGGAGAGGGGGTGGAGGGAGGGAGGGGAAAAGTCAGAACAGAAGTGAGTGAAAGGGATAATGTTGTAAAAAATTACCCAGTTCTGCCAATAAAAAGTTATAATTATTTAAAAAAAGATTCCTCTGATAGATACATCTGACTGCAATGGTATCTTGATTATTAATATCAAGTAAAAATTAAGGGAAGTTTCAATTAAGATATTCATCACTATCAAGGAGAATATGATGCAAATGGAAGAGTGGTTCCTTTTAAGACTGTATTTTGTTCCATTTAAGTCAAACACTTTCTCAGAATCAACATATCTTGTAAATAAAAAAAAACAGAAAATTTTGTATTTTCTATATTATCAATTGATTAAATGACTGAAAAAGTGATTTTTAAGCAATAATTTGTGAAGCCTTTCATTGTCTTTTGTCTCAGTTCTTACCTAGATCTTAGTCATTAAATGGGTGTTGCATCACCTATTGCAGCCCAGACCATTGCCAGTTGTCTTGATTTTTGTCTTGCTACTAGCCTTTGATGACTCTAGAAAGAGAGAGTGCTGCTGAAAGTTTTGCACACTTCTGCCTCACTTAATTCTAATTCATCATCTTGGTGATATCATTGGTTCATAAACTAATAATGACAACTAAAATCTTTATCTGTCATACATCTATATCTACATCATTTTTTTCAATATAAATATCCATATATCTATACCTGATCTATAGCTAACTCTATATCTGGAGTATACACATTTATATACTTGATAAAATTACATGTATGTATACATATATATGCACAGACATGTAATAGATATGTATATACACATATATGCAAGATTATACTAAAGTATTCTACATGTGTAGAATATTTTCAGAGTTGATAAATTAGCATATGTGTTTAGAAATTATTATTGTTGTTTTCTTTAGTATATTATACAAACTTTCTAGCTTAATAGGAAACTAATGCCTAGAGAGGAAGGATAAATTTCCTAAAGTTCTGGCCTTTAAAACATACAGTTTTCTTTAGCTTATAATGACAACAACGATAGCACAATTTAGCAGAGAACCAGTGTTATGTAATGGGAAGAATGCTAGGTAGTTAGGACTCCTGAGTTCTATTCCTAATCCTGCAACTGACAAGCCTTAGTCAAGTGATATCCCCCTTCTGGGCTGTAATTTCATCACCTGTAAAATGAAGAAAGTTGAACTTTGGTCTCTGAGGCTTTGATCGCATAATAACAATAGTCATGATGACCTTAAAATTGATTTCACATTATTAAAATTATTTTATTTTTATTGATTTTTTTGTTTTCTCATAATATTTATTTTTTTAAACATTACTTTTATCTCTCCTACCCAGCAAGCCATCTCTTAAGACAAGGATGAAAAAAAAAGAGAGAAATTCAGTTTGGTATAATTTATGAACATTTTGACCCACCCAACATCACATGCAATCTTACAGAGTCATAATTTCTTACCTCTGAAATGAAAGGAGGGAAGGAGATGCATTCTTAACTCTTCTTTAGGATAAACTTTGTCCATATGATAATGAAGTCTTTATTTTAATTTATTTTGTTGCTGTTTCCTTTCTTTTTCCTCTTCATTGTTATAGTTATTATATAAATTGTTTTCCTGGTTCTGCTTACTTTATTCTGCATCTGTTATAAGTCTCAAAATTCTTCATATTAATTGTCTTTCTTGGTGCTGTGATTTTCTATTAAATTTGTCATCTCCCATTGATAGTATTGATTTTGTTTCTTTTTCCTTATTGTCACAGAAAATGGTTCCACAAATATTTTGGTGTATGTGAGACTTTTTTCCTTCTGATCTCCTTGAAGTCTATAACTAGCAATGTTCTTTCTCGGTCAAAAGGGCATGGATTTTTAGTTAGTTTTTCCTTTTAAACCCTTTTCAAAATTGTTTTCTTAAATGGTCAGACCATTTCACAGCTCTACCAATAGTCTATTAGTGTGCCTGACTGATTCCACATTGTTTTTAAAGACCACTGCTTTCATTGCACATTTATTATAATGATGGTCCTCGAATAAACTCAACCCTTCCCTTCATTAAAGCTTCATTTTTAACAATCAAATAAAAATAAGGCAAACAGATCCAAGAGAGTCACATAGTAATGTATTGTGTTGGGTAAATATAAAATTATCAGTGCAAATAGAGTGAAGTGACTTTACACAGGAAATGGATCCAGTTTACATGGCAAAGCAGAAATTTCATAGCTTTGACTTCAGCTTCAGAGGTATGCTGGTGCAACGGGCACATTGTTTAATGGGTAACATTTAGAGTGGAACTGACTTAATGAGATGGGAAACTTTAAAAAGCTATTATCCAGACACCCATAACTTAGCTAGCAATACTAGTGTTTGGCAATGGGTATCTCTGACAACATAAAAAATGACAGTGTATGATTTACTGTTTCACTTTTTCTTCATGAGCAAGAGAGAGAATCAGCAGTAGAAAGAAGACATGTTTCTACATCAGAAGTGCTGCTTGAAAGAATCCATGAATTTAGACTTGACTGAGAGGTCATGGGATAGTAGGCTGAGAAGGAGAAGAGACCCTCGAAGACATTAAGCTCAACCCCCATATTTTATAAGTGAGGAAACCCGAAACCCAGAGAGACTAATTAATTTGTTCAGATTTGTACAACTAGTAAGGGTCTGACAGAGATTTGAATTCAGGGCTACTGGGAGCTAGGTTGAATGCTATATGTACTGTGGCAGTATCATTATTGAAATATAGGTATCACAGAAGATACTATTTTAAGACTCTGGTACCCTGAGTTCTAATAGAGGAGCAGTGATTTTTTTTTTTAAGTAATGAAAAAATTTTTTATTATAGCTTTTTATTTACAAGATATATGCATGGGTAATTTTTCAGCATTGACATTTGCAAAATCTTTTGTCCCAACTTTTTCCCTCCTTCCCCCTCCCCATCCCCTCCCCAGATGGCAGGTTGACCAATACATGTTAAATATGTTGAAGTATAAATTAAATATAAAATAAGTATACATGTCCAAACAGTTATTTTGCTGTACAAAAAGAATAGGACTTTGAAATAGTATACAATTAGCCTGTGAAGGAAATAAAAAATGCAGGCGGACAAAAATAGAGGGATTGGGAATTCTATGTAATGGTTCATAGTCATTTCCCAGGGTTCTTTCGTTGAGTGTAGCTGGTTCAGTTCATTACTGCTCTATTGGAACTGATTGGGTTCATCTCATTGCTGGAGATGGCCAGGTCCATCAGAATTGATCATCATATAGTATTGTTATTGAGCTATATAATGATCTCTTGGTCCTGCTCATTTCACTCAGTATGAGTTCATGTAAGTCTCTCCAGGCCTTTCTGAAATCATCCAAGGGGCAGTAATCTTATCTTGTCCTGTTTTCATCTTATCAGACTCCTTCCTGGTCATTTGCACATCACCATTACAAATTCCACTTCATATTGACAAAGATAACAAAAAAGAAGATGATAAATATTGGAAAGTCTGTGAAAAAATAGGCACATTGATACACTGTTGTTGAACCCGTGAATGGATACAATTATTCTGAAAAGTAATTAAGAATTTGATACAAAAAAATATGCCCTTTGATCCAGTTACTTTACTACACAGCCTATACTCTCCAAAAGATCAAAGACAATGAAAAAAGCCTTATTATGTACAAAAATATTTACAGTAGTCCCTTTTATGATGGCCAAAATTGGAATCTAAAATTGAAGAAGCTGGGTGGGAGAAAGGAACCTTTCTTTTTTTAACCTTTGGGGTCCACAGCTCTGAGAAATGGATTTGGGGTTTTGTTCTTGTTTCATGGTATCTTCAGTTCTAGGAGCAGGGAGTAAAGGTTCTGGACTTGAGAATTTGAGCCATGCTAACATTGGATCCAGGAATTTCCAAGGCTATATTTTGCTTAATAGAGAAATTCCAAGAAGACTAAGAATTGGAATGTAAGGAGAAGGAATGCTTTGGACTTGGAACACGATGAGACTAATGCTACATACAAACTGAGCTAAGCTGTGAGAGGTGACAGATTTAGGATACATAATGAAACATTTATATATAGCTAACGAGCTGAATTGTTTTGCTTGATCATATTTATTACATGGAATTGTTTTTATTTTTGCTTTTTCCCCATTAGTGTAGGAGGTGGGAGTGAAAAAATATAATTCTATTAATATTTTTAAATTAAAAAATAAAGAGGTGGGGGAATGCTGTAGTTATGGAATGGTGCATGGATAGTCTTATAAGGTCACTTTAACTATAGTTTAACTTAATTCTTTTCATTTGTTGCAAGATGTCTCTCATGAAGAGGGAGTAATTTGTGTTTGTAGTGCAAAAACAAACCAATTTTTTAAAAAAAGAATTTTTACTTGTGGAGAAGATGGATAAGTGGAGATCTTCCTACAATCGTTCCCTGTGTATGTTTCATCTTGCTGGCATGTGACATGCTCTGGCTTTCTTTTTCCTTTGCCTTTGGTGTTTAGATCTATCTCAGGAAGAGTTCCTATGGAGATTTGATAGTTGTTCACTAGGGATGTTGTAGAGGAGTTTGTGTTCTGGGTAGGGTGTTGAACTAAATGGCCTCTAGTCCCTTCCAACACGAAAATGCTGTGGATTCATTTTCTACCTTATATATTTCATTTAGCCTAGCCAAGCACTTCAAAGGTCTGCTTAGCAATATTGCTCTGTAACCCAGGAAACCAAAGGTTTTAAATGCTGTCTCTAGCAGAGAGTGCATCCTCCTCAGGTCAGGAGTTTGGGCAATAAATGTGAAGTGTGCATATGTGTGTACAACTGGCTGTACCTAGTCTATTTTATATCATGGCAAAGAGAGCTCTTCCCAGGAAATAGGCTATTCTGCCTCTCTGATCACCAAGGAGTCTGTGTTTACTAAAGATGTATTAATCATAGTGATATTGTCAATGGATTATCATTAGACAAAACCATAGTAGGGGCAGGTGGATAATTTAATGAGGGAACACTGAAGGAAAATGATACTTTTATAAGGAATGCACTATCAATAAGCATTTAATAAGTGCTACTGTGCAAAGGGATGGAAATGTGAGAAAATAAATCTGCAGAGAAAATAGTATATAGTCTTGTTAATTCGCAGAATCAGAAAATGATAGAATCTCAGAGTTGAGACCTCAGATGCCATCCAATTCGATCTATATCCAAATAGGAATTCTATTTCTATGATTCCATCCTGGACATTCTGTGGTACAGTGAAAAGAGTGCAGGAGGTAAGGTAAAAGGACATTGGTTTAAATCTTGATCTGGTGACACTGGAAAATCATTTAACATTTCTGAGCCCATTTCTCCACTCCTACGATGAGAGATTTAGGTGAGGTGAACTTTAAGGTTCCTATAGTTCCCTATCTCTGTTGCTATAATTTCTGAACAAATGATTACTGAATAAATCAATGAGCATTTATTTAGTATCTGTTATGTACTAAATCATGTTACCAAATGAAAAAGATACAAAGAAAAAGCAAAAATCATCCCTGCTTTTGAGTAGTTTATATTTTAATAAGGAAGACAGCATATAGCTAGCATGTACATATTACTTTAAGGTTTGCCAAAGCACTTCACAAAGATCATATTTTATCCTAACAGCCCTGAGAGGTTGGTGCTAATATTATTCTCATTTTAAAAATGAAAAAATTGAGACTGATAGGGATTAAGTGACTTGTCTAGAGTCAATCAGCTAATAAGTATCTGAACTTGTATTTGAATTCTGGTCTTCCTAACTCTGGCTCAGCTCTTTACTCATTGTTTCACCTTACTGACTCAGTTTCATTTTAACAAATTTACAATATGATTATAAATAGTACATAGTCTATAAGATGAGTTGTTATTTTCCCTTTGTTCTAGAAGAGGATCATATCAGGGAAGTGTCACTTGACATGAAAGTGAATTGGATTTGAGTAGGGGAGGACTGTGCAAGGTCACCTGCCTTATTTTTCCCTCCAGAGCTATTTGGGTCCAGTGGCCAGATATAGATCAGGATGATTGGATATGGCCCTGGATGTAATGGGAGACCTTGGCCTTTTTAAGCTAAGATTTCTAAAATGTCTCTGTTTGACTCAGGCAATCCCCAGTCAGTGATTATGGCTTGGATAAGAAATGAGGCAGAGATTTCTAATCATATGAAAAGGTGCTCTAAATCACTGTTGATCAGAGATGTGCAAATTAAGACAACTATAAGGTACTACTACACACATCTCAGATTGGCTAAAATGACAGAAAAAGATAATGACCGATGTTGGAGGGGATGTGGGAAAACTGGGACGCTGATACATTGTTGGTGGAATTGTGAACAGATCCAACCATTCTGGAGAGCAATTTGCAACTATGCTCAAAACATTATCAAACTGATCATACTCTTTGATCCAGCAATGTTTCTACTGGGCTTATATCCCAATGAGATCTTTTTTTTTTAATTTAAAATTTTAATTTTTATTTAATAATTACTTTATATTGACAGAATCCATGTCAGGGTAATTTTTTTACAACATTACCCCTTGCACTCATTTCTGTTCCGATTTTTCCCCTCCCTCCCTCCACCCCCTCCCCTAGATGGCAAGCAGTCCTATATATGTTGGATATGTTGCAGTATATCCTAGATAAAATATATGTTTGCAGAACCGAACAGTTCTCTTGTTGCACAGGGAGAATTGGATTCAGAAGGTATAAATAACCCGGGAAGAAAAACAAAAATGCAGATAGTTCACATTCGTTTCCCAGTGTTCTTTCTTTGGGTGTAGCTGCTTCTGTCCATCATTTATCAATTGAAACTCAGGTCTCTTTGTCAAAGAAGTCCACTTCCATCAAAATATGTCCTCATACAATATCGTTGTCGAAGTGTATAATGATCTCCTGGTTCTGCTCATTTCACTTAGCATCAGTTCATGTAAGTCTCGCCAGTCCTCTCTGTATTCATCCTGCTGGTCATTTCTTACAGAGCAATAATATTCCATAACATTCATATACCACAATTTACCCAGCCATTCTCCAATTGATGGGCATCCATTCATTTTCCAGTTTCTAGCCACTACAAATAGGGCTGCTACAAACATTTTGACACATACAGGTCCCTTTCCCTTCTTTAGTATTTCTTTGGGATATAAGCCCAATAGAAACACTGCTGGATCAAAGGGTATGCACAGTTTGATAATTTTTTGGGCATAATTCCAGATTGCTCTCCAGAATGGTTAGATTCGTTCACAACTCCACCAACAATGCATTAGTGTCCCAGTTTTCCCGCATCCCCTCCAACATTCATCATTATTTTTTCCTGTCATCTTAGCCAATCTGACAGGTGTGTAGTGGTATCTCAGAGTTGTCTTAATTTGCATTTCTCTGATCAATAATGATTTGGAACACTCTTTCATATGAGTGGTAATAGTTTCAATTTCATCCTCTGAAAATTGTCTGTTCATATCCTTTGACCATTTATCAATTGGAGAATGGCTTGATTTCTTATAAATTTGAGTCAGTTCTCTATATATTTTGGAAATGAGGCCTTTATCAGAACCTTTAACTGTGAAGATGTTTTCCCAGTTTGTTGCTTCCCTTCTAATCTTGTTTGCATTAGTTTTGTTTGTACAAAGGCTTTTTAATTTGAAGTAATCAAAATTTTCTATTTTGTGATCAGTAATGGTCTCTAGTGCATCTTTGGTCACAAATTTCTTTCTCCTCCACAAGTCTGAGAGATAAACTATCCTGTGTTCCTCTAATTTATTTATAATCTCGTTCTTTATGCCTAGGTTATGGACCCATTTTGATCTTATCTTGGTATATGGTGTTAAGTGTGGGTCCATGCCTAATTTCTGCCATACTAATTTCCAATTATCCCAGCAGTTTTTATCAAATAATGAATTCTTATCCCAGAAGTTAGGGTCTTTGGGTTTGTCAAACACTAGATTGCTATAGTTGACTATTCTGTCTTGTGAACCTAACCTTTTCCACTGATCCACTAATCTATTTCTTAGTCAATACCAAATGGTTTTGGTGACTGCTGCTTTATAATATAATTTTAGATCAGGTACAGCTAGGCCACCTTCATTTGATTTTTTTTCATTAATTCCCTTGAGATTCTCGACTTTTTATTGTTCCGTATGAATTTTGTTGTTATTTTTTCTAGATCATTAAAATATTTTCTTGGAAGTCTGATTGGTATAGCACTAAATAAATAGATTAGTTTAGGGAGTATTATCATCTTTATTATGTTCGCTCGGCCGATCCAAGAGCACTTAATATTTTTCCAATTATTTAAGTCTGACTTTATTTGTGTGGAGACTTTTTTATAATTTTGCTCATATAATTCCTGACTTTCCTTTGGTAGATAGATGCCCAAATATTTTATGGTATCAACAGTTATTCTGAATGGAATTTCTCTTTGTATCTCTTGCTGTTGGGTTATGTTGGTGATGTATAAAAATGCTGAGGATTTATGGGGATTTATTTTGTAGCCAGCTACTTTGCTAAAATTATGAATTATTTCTAATAGCTTTTTAGTAGAATCTCTGGGGTTCTCTAGGTATACCATCATATCATCTGCAAAGAGTGATAGTTTGGTTTCCTCATTGCCTACTCTAATTCCTTTAATATCTTTCTCGACTCTTATTGCCGAGGCTAGTGTTTCTAATACGATATTAAATAATAATGGTGATAGTGGGCAACCTTGCTTCACTCCAGATCTTACTGGGAAAGGTTCCAGTTTTTCCCCATTGCATATGATGGTTACTGATGGTTTTAAATATATGCTCCTGACTATTTTAAGGAAAAAGTCCATTTATTCCTATGCTCTCAAGTGTTTTTATTAGGAATGGATGTTGGATTTTATCAAATGCTTTTTCTGCATCTATTGAGATGATCATATGGTTTTTGTTTGTTTGGTTATTGATATAGTCAATTATGCTAATAGTTTTCCTAATATTGAACCAGCTCTGCATTCCTGGTATAAATCCTACTTGGTCATAATGTATTATCCTGGGGATGATTTTCTGTAATCTTTTTGCTAATATTTTATTTAAGATTTTAGCATCAATATTCATTAGGGAGATTGGTCTATAATTTTCTTTCTCTGTTTTCAGCCTACCTGGTTTAGGTATCATTACCATGTCTGTGTCATTAAAGGAGTTTGGTAGGACTCCTTCAATCCCTATTTTTTCAAATAGCTTATTTAGCATTGGAGTTAATTGTTCTTTAAATGTTTGGTAGAATTCACATGTAAATCCATCTGGTCCTGGGGATTTTTTCTTAGGGAGTTGATTGATAGTTTGTTCTATTTCTTTTTCTGAGATGGGACTGTTTAGGATATTTACTTCTTCCTCTGTTAGTTTGGGCAAGCTATATTTTTGGAGGTATTTTTCTATTTCATTTAAGTTGTCGAATTTATTGGCATAAAGTTGGGCAAAGTAACTCCTAATTATTGCTCTAATTTCCTCTTCGTTAGTGGCGAGTTCTCCCTTTCCATTTTTAAGACTAACAATTTGATTTTCCTCTTTTCTTTTTTTAATCAGATTTACTAAGGGTTTGTCTATTTTGTTGGTTTTTTCATAGAACCAACTCTTAGTTTTATTAATTAATTCAATAGTTTTTTTACTTTCAATTTTATTGATCTCTCCTTTTATTTTTAGAATTTCAAGTTTAGTGTTTGACTGGGGGTTTTTAATTTGTTCCTTTTCTAGCATTTTTAGTTGCAAGCCCAATTCATTGACCTTCTTTTTCTCTATTTTATACAAATAGGCCTCTAGAGATATGAAATTTCCCCTTATTACTGCTTTGGCTGCATCCCATACATTTTGGTATGATGTCTCATTATGATCACTCATTATTATTGAGTGAAGTTATTAATTATGTCTATGATTTGCTGTTTCACCCAATCATTCTTTAGTATGAGATTATTTAGTTTCCAATTATTTTTTGGTCTACTCCCCCCTGGCTTTTTGTTGAATGTAATTTTCATTGCATCGTGGTCTGAAAAGGATACATTTACTATTTCTGCCTTATTGCATTTGAGTTTGAGGTTTTTATGTCCTAATATATGGTCAATTTTTGTATAGGTTCCATGAACTGCTGAAAAGAAAGTGTATTCCTTTCTGTCTCCATTACATTTTCTCCAGAGATCTATCATATCTAACTTTTCTAGTATTCTATTTACCTCTTTGACTTCTTTCTTATTTATTTTGTGGTTTGATTTATCTAATTCTGAGAGTGCAAGGTTAAGATCTCCCACTATTATAGTTTTACTGTCTATTTCTTCTTGCAGCTCTCTTAATTTCTCTTTTAAGAATTTAGATGCTACCCCACTTGGTACATATATGTTTAATATAGATAGTGCTTCATTATCCATGCTACCCTTTAGCAAGATATAGTGCCCTTCCTTATCTCTTTTAATTAGATCAATTTTTGCTTTAGCTTGATCTGAGATCAGGATGGCTACCCCTGCTTTTTTGACTTCACCTGAAGCGTAGTAGATTTTGCTCCAACCTTTTACCTTTAACCTGCATGTATCTCCCCGCTTCAGGTGTGTTTCCTGTAAACAACATATTGTAGGATTCTGGCTTTTAATCCATTCTGCTAACTGCTTCCTCTTTATGGGGGAGTTTACCCCGTTCACATTTATGGTTAGAATGACCAATTCTGTATTACTTGCCATCTTGTTAACCCCGGTTTATGCTTTTCTCCCTTCTTTCCCCTTTCCCCCCCTTCCCAGTATTAAGCTTGTGAGCACCACTTGCTTCTCACAGCCTTCCCTTTTTAGTATCCCTCCCCCCGCCTTAGAGTTCCTCCCCCTATCTTACCCCTTTCCCTTTCAGTTTCCGTATTCCCTTCCTCTTAGCTTATTCCTTCCCTTTTCACTTTTCCCTTTTCACTTTTCAATGAGATCTTAAGATTTTTCACTTAAAGCCAATTCTGAAGGCACTAAGATACCCACTATATTCATCCCCCTCCATTCTTTCTCTCAGATATAGTAGGTTTCCTTTGCCTCTTCATGAGATGTAGTACCCCCACTTTACCCTTTTTCTGGTACAATGTCCTTTCCACATCAGTTTCTAGAACAAGGTATACATGTATTCTTTATACATCTTTATATCAGAAATATAGTTCCCAAGATTAATCTTTACCTTTTTAGATTTCTCTTGAGTCCTATATTTGTAGATCAAACTTTTTGTTAAGTTCTGGCTTTTTCACCAAAAATAGGTGAAATTAGCTTACTTTGTTGAATGTCCATCTTCTTCCCTGGAAAAAGATGCTCATTCTAGCTGGGTAAGTTATTTTTGGTTGCATACCAAGTTCCTTAGCCTTTCAGAATATCATATTCCAGGCCCTTCGATCCTTTAATGTGGATGCTGCAAGATCCTGGGTGATCCTTATTGTGGCTCCTTGATACTTGAATTGGGTTTTTCTAGCCGCTTGCAATATTTTTTCCTTCGTCTGAGGGTTCTGGCATTTGGCCACTATATTCCTTGGTGTTTTGATTTTAGGATCCCTTTCAGTGGGTGATCAATGAATCCTTTCAATGTTTATTTTTTCCTCTGTTCCTATGACTTCTGGGCAGTTCTCTTTGATAATTTCCTGGAAAATAGTGTCCAGGCTCTTTTTTTCATCATGTTTTTCTGGGAGTCCAATGATTCTCAGATTGTCTCTCCTGGATCTGTTTTCCAGATCTGTTGTCTTCCCCAGAAGGTATTTCACATTCTTTTCCATTGTTTGATTTTTTTGGATTTGCTTGACTGATTCTTCTTGTCTCCTCGAGTCATTCAATTCCAATTGTTCAATTCTGATTTTCAGTGAAGTATTTTCTTCACTCACTTTTTAAAAATCTTTTTCTAATTGTCCCATTGAGTTCTTTTGTTCTGTGGAATTTTTTTCCATTTTGCCAATTTTGTTTTTTAGAGAGCTATTTTCTGTTTCCAGTTCACCAATCCTATTTTTCAAGGATTTTATTTCTTTATCCACTCTCTCTTTAACTGACTTCTCCAGACTCTCTTGCCAAGCCTCCCTCTCCTTTTCCCATTTTTCTTCTAGCTCCCTTATGAGAGCCTTTTTAATTTCATCCATGAGATTCATCTGTGCTGAGGAACAGATGATCTCCTCCTTTGGGGATTCACCTGGAGACTGTCTGTTTTTAGTCTCCTCAGGATTTCGAGTCTGCTCTCTATCTGTGTAGAAGCTGTCTAGGGTTAAAGTCCTCTTCAGTTTCTTGCTCATTCTGTCTAATAATCAAAGACAGACTAGCAAAGAAAAAAAAGTAAAAACTAGAGTCTTTCTTTGGGGGAGGGGCTGGGTGTTGTTACCGAGCTTCTTCTACAGACTGCAGGAGGCAGCAGTGAGGCACTAGCAGGACTGTGTTGCGCGTGCACTCTGAGATCCCAGAGCGTGCTGAGTCACTGTGGGGGGGGGGGAGGGGGGGCGGCCAGGTCCCGACAGACTCCAGCTGTTTGGGGTTGTGTTCTTCAACCCCGGTGTTTTTAGCTTCTCTGCTGGGCTGTTGACTTGCTGCCAGGGCAAAGTATCCAAACCTGTAGCGAAGCTCTCCCCGCAGAGACGGCTGCGATCACTCCCCACCCCCTCTCCGCTCTGTTCCCGTGCTCTCACTGCCGCTGCCCGCCGCCTGCGCCCGATCTAAAACCATCCCAGCCCTCCAGTAAAGACAGACCTTTCTTGGCGAATCTCAAGGATGGCTTCTCTTGGTAACTATTTGTGGGTTTTTTTTTCAGTCAAGCATTAATTCAGAGGCTTGTAATGAAATGGATAGTGAGAGAAAGCGTGGAGCTTATGCAGCTGTGAGCCTCCTCTCCGCCATCTTAACCGGAAGTCCCAATGAGATCTTAAAGGAGGGAAAGAGACCCCCGTATGTTTGTGGCAACACTCTTTGTAGTGGCAAGAAACTGAAAACTGAGTGGATGCAAATCAGTTGGAGAATGACTAAATAAATTATGGTATATGAATGTTATGGGATATTATTGTTCTATAAGAAACGATCAGGATGATTTCAGAGAAGCCTGGAGAGACTTATAGGAATTGATGCAAAGTGAAATGAGCAGAACCAGGAGATCATTATACACAGCAACAACAAGATTATATGATGATCAATTCTAATGGATGTGACTCTTTTCAACGATGAGATGATTGAGGCCAGTTTCAATGATCTTGTGATAAAGAGAGCCATCTACACCAGAGAGAGGACTATGGGAACTGAGTGTGGATCATAACTAACATTTTCACTCTTTTTGTTGTTGTTTGCTTGCATTTTGTTTTCTTTCTCATTTTTTTCTTCCTTTCTGATCTGATTTTTCTTGTGCAGCAAGATTATTGTATAAATATGTATACATATATTGGATCTAACATATATTTCAATATATTTAACATATATTGGATTACTTGTCATCTGGGAGAGGAGGTGAAAGGAAAGAGAGGAAAACTGGGAACATAAGGTTTTGTAAGGATCAGTGTTGAAAAATTATCCATGCATATGTTATGAAAATAAAAAGCTTTAAATAATTTTTAAAAAAACTCTAATAAAAAAGACCTAAAGAAACGAGGCAGAGAATGGCTTCTTTTACATAGTCAAATAAATTTCAATCTGGTACTCTGAGGTTTATGATTTTTTTTAATGTTTTGATAATTTTTTTCAACATAATTTCTTTCAACATTTTGATAATCTTTTCAATATAATTGGTTTCCCTTATAATCCCATAGATTTTATTTTATACATTTGTAAGCATTATTCTAACGAGGGGTTCATTAGCTTCACTTAAAGGGATTTATGGAACAAAAAAAAGTAAAGAACTCTTGTTTTAAAGTGCTAAGGTCTTTCTTTCTAGTAGCTGGCTCAAGCCCCTATTCCAGTATTTTTCCCATTTTAGCCACCAGTGATTAGCAACCCACTCAAAATAACAACAACAATGACCACTGATGACAACAACAAGGACAGCTTATATTTACATAGTGCTTACAATGTGCCAAGCACATGGCTGCTTTGCACTTATTATCTCTTTTGATCCTAATAGCAACTCAGGGAGGTTATTAGGAAATAGTAAATTGAGGTAAACAGAAACTAAGAGACTTGCTTAGGGTCACATAGTCAATAAGCTTCCAGATTCAAACTCTGGTCTTATTGACTCCAGACCTAGCACTCTATCCCTTGTACCACTTTTTAGCTTAGGCAATTAACATTAATTCATTTCCATAAAGGGATTATTCTTTGCAAAGATGTAATAAAAATAGAAGTAAAATGTTCCTCATCCCTTCCAACACCTGGAGGATACAGTTTCCTAAACTAATTTTTTTTTCTCTCTTTTGGGAACAAAGTAAAGTACACTAATAAATGTGGCACAGGCACTGGAAGAGTTGGTATCTCATCCTGTCTGGTCTGGGTCAAACAAATTGCTTGGTACTTTGCTCCTTACCATTGGGATTTTGGTAAATATTTGGTAAAAATTGGCCAACCATTTTGCCTTTTCAAAGCACAGAAGATTGTAGTGATTTCTGATACACCTTCACTGGAAAAAATCAGGAAAGAATGTAAGAGTTGTTGAATTAAGAGCAGGATCTTGTGTTCTTAGGCCATTTGGTGGCTTTGGTGGGGAAATAACGATCTGAGATCTCTTATTTTTGCCTTCAATCAGTAATGGAGACAAAGTCTTGCTTTGATCAATTAGTTTATTGGGAATGTTCCCCCTTTTCAGGTACACAGTCAATCAAGAGACTATCTCTTCATCATATGACTAAGCAGATTGGACTCAGTTATGGAAAGTCTCCAGAAGCTTCAAATGGGGAGGGAGGGAATCATCTCCCTGATATATTATCATATCTTTCCAGAAGCAGGCTCCTCAATCTCTTCCATTTAGGGATGTTACTGGTTGAATATGTTGCATGCTCTTATTGCAGAGGCTAAATAAATGCCAAATGTTTCCACATTTCCTTCTTGGTTTTATTACTTATATTGAAATGAATCATTTTGTTTTCTCTTCTAAAAACTCTCTTCTAATTCTCCTCCTTCCTCTTAAGATGTGAAAATCTAAACCACTCAGTCTGTATTGTCTTGAATTGTACATGAAGGTTTTGTATCCCTCACCTAACTTTCACATCACTCAAAGAATCCATAATGTGCATAATTCTATCTTGGCTTATTCTTAATATCATCCCTCAAGTGTAAGATGTTTGAGTCACTAAAAATATATATGAGCTCACATATATACTAGAAAGCCTCAAAGGATTATTTTTCTCATCTGGTATTCACTTTATTTTCATTTTAATAGAAGGTCATAATAGTGCCTTTCTGTGATGGTACTTTATTTCTTAGCATAAAGTATTAAATAAGCCAAAATTGGACTATTTTTATTTTTTAAAATAATACTTTATTTTTTCAAATACATGCAATGTATTTGAATATCACTTTCCACATCTGTAGATAGAGTCAAGGTAGCTTTTGATATTCATCTTTGTAAACCTTATGTTCAAATCTTTTCTTCCTCTTTCCCTCTCTTCCCCTTTCCCAAGATAGCAAGCAATCTGACATAGGTTAACTATGTACAGTTCTTCTAAACATTTCCATGCACCATGCTGTGTAATAAAAATCACATCAAAAGGGAAAAATCATGAGAAAGAAAAAACAACAACAACAACAAAAATGGTGATAACACTATGTTTTGATCCCCATTCAGGCTCCATAGTTCTCTTTGAATATAAATGGCTCTTTCCATTACAAGTTTATTGGAATTGATTGGATCCATTTTCAACCACTAGACTTTTCCTGATTCTTTTTTTTTTTTTTTCCTGAGGCAATTGGGGTTAAGTGACTAGCCCAGGGTTACATAATTAGGAGGTGTTAAGTGTCTGAGGTCTCATTTGAACTCAGATCCTCCTGACTTCAGGACTGGTGCTTTAACCACTATGGGACCTAGCTGCCTCTGACTTTTCCTAATTCTTAAAACCATAGAAATGATAATGTTACTTATTTCAATAATTTAAAAGATTGGTGATTTTATCAGTATGGCTCCTGTTTCCACCAATACAGAATTCAATTCCTTTCTAATTTAGCCAGTGGTCTTCATGGCTAAAAAGAATCTATTACCTCATGGTGATAGGTTTTACTTCTGGTGATGAGTTTCTACTAACTTAGGCTCGTCTTTAATTGTATATTTATTACAAGTCCATACAAGCTTTTCTAGTTGCTTAGTTCCTTCCTGAACTGTATTTTATTATCTTAGCCTTAAAAACCTAGGCTCACCCTCATGCTATACTGAAACATTAGGGAATATGGCTTACTAAAGAATAAGATTCAAAATCCATATTTATATGGTATTTTTGCTCATATTATCTCATTTAATCTTTATAACAATACTGTGGATTTGGTAGTTGTAAGTATTATTGGAAAACAAACAATAATGGCATAATGGATAGAGTCAAGACATGACTTGGAGTCAAGAAGACCTTAAGCAGTCAACAAACATTTATTAAGTACTAATTGTGTGCCAGGCACTGAACTAAGCTCTAGAGATACAAAGAAAGGCAAAAGACAGCCTTTCTTTTTCAAAGAGCTTGCACAGGCTAAAGGGGGAGACAACATGCAAACAACTATGTACAATCAGCCTACATACAGATAAGTTAGAAACAATTAAATCACTTGACCTTCTGAGATGTTGACCTCTGGTAAATTCCTCAATCTTTTTGAATGTCACTTTCCACATCTGTAGAATGGAGATAATATTTGAAATTTTATCTCACAGGCTCTTTGTGAGACCCAAAGAGATAATATGTGTAAAGCTCTTTGAAAACTTTGAAGCATTAGAAATGCCAGTTATTGTGTCACATATTTTTCAAGAAAATAACAAAAGGCTTAGGAAGATGAAGAGAAATGTTTAAAGTTACTAACTACTAAGTGGAATAGCTCAGGTTTTGTAACTCTAAGAGCAGATATTTTTTTCTACAGAGGGCAGCTAAGTGGCTCAGGGAGTGATCCTAGAGTAGGGAAGACCTGAATTCAAATCCAACTTCACACTCTGATTAATGTCACTAGTCACTTTGTGACTTTGGTCAAGTTGCTTAACTTCTGATTGTTTTTGGGGGCTCATTGGATAGAGCACTGAGTCTAGAGTCAGGAAGATGTGAATACAAATCTTGGCTCACAAACTTACTACAGATTGGGCAAGTCATTTAACCTCTGTTGGCCTTAATCCACTGAAAAAAGGAATGGTAAAGCACTCCAGAATGTTTGCCAAGAAAATCTCATTGACAGATTGATGTGCTGTGGTCTACTGGGTCACCAAGAATTGTACATAATTAATCAATAAAAATGCTGTCTTTTTATCATTATTTGGAGGCAGCTGGTGGGTCAGTAGATTGAGTACTAAGCCTAAGTTCAAATTCAGCCCTAGAAACTCAATAGCTATGTGACTTTGGGTAGTTACTTAATGCTATCTGCCTTAGTTTCCTCAATTGCAAAATGGGGATTACAATAGAACCTCTTTCACAGTGTTATTATGAAGATCAAATAAGATAACATTTGCAAAAAGTACTTATCACACTATCTGGCACACAGTAGGCAAATGTCTATATGGGGATTTGGGCAAAGGACAGAGGAAGGGATAACTACATTTCCTGGTGGCCAAATGGTTTACATAAATGTGGATAACAAAAAAAAAAAAGCAACACCCTAGCTTCCCAGTTAGAATATGACTAGTGAAGCATTGAAGAAATGTTTTACATTCACTTAAAACTGAAGGGCAGTTGAATATTAAACAAAATATTCTAGGCTGCTCCTTGCTACAGATTTTCTCTACTGACTATAGAGCCCTGGGAACATCATTAGGTTGATAATGATTTCCTCCAGTCATGCACTACTTCAGAAAAGCTGTGTAGCATAATGGGGCCCCAGCCCACTGGAAGATGGTTCTTACTTATTTATAATATTGTCTAACCAGCCAGTGGTTATCAGTGAAAGCTGTTCGTGTAATGAGATTTAATGAACACAGAGATATGCTGATTAAGACAGGTTATGAGCATCTTAAAGCTACTGGACTATTCCTAAATTACTGTACCATAGCTATTTCGATTATTGGGCAATTCACCAAATCATTCAGCTACTGTTAGAAATTTAAGCTGGGTTTTCTTGTGAAGTTTAGATTTGAAAGTGAGGGTTTCAAATTTGCTTTACAGAAAACAAAACAAAATATCTCTTTCTTCACTTTCCCAAATAGTATTTGGAGAATGGCTATTATAGTCTTTTAGGACTTAGAGCTGGAAAAGACTACAAATCTTTAAGATCTTTTATTCTCTTTATTTTACAGATAGGGAAACTGAATGCTTGCAAAGGTGAAGTGACTTGACTAAGGTCAAAATATGATAGCAGAGGTAAGTTAGAATCCAACTTGTCTGTTTTTACCCTCAGGGTTCTCCCCAGCATGTCAGAAATGCCTTCCCCAGGTCTGTAATTGAGAAGACCTGGCCTTTTGGGGCAAATGGGGTCACAATTACATAACCAAAATGAATGAACTAATCAAGGTGGTTTATAGGTAGTGTGGTGTAGCAGTCAGAGCACTAGAAGTTAGAAGGTTCTTGTTTTAAATGCTGATACTAGCTGTATCAATCTTAGACAAATAGCTTAATCTCTCTGAGTCTGAGTTCCTTCATCTATAAAAAGGAGGTATATTAACTATAGTAAGTATAGATAAATATAGTATCTATCTCCCAAGGTTATTCAGAAGCTTAGACAAGGTCATGTATGTGTGTATATATGTATACATGCACATATATAGCTTTGTAAGAGTTAAGGAAACAATTTAAATATCAGTGATTACTATTATTGCATTATTCAAATTTCTAGGCAGATTGTAGAATTTGTGCTTCACTGGTAAGGGGCTAAAACTATTAATTGCAGGTAGAACAATATCAAGCATTTTAATTTTGTGACTGAAAAAGTAGAATTTGATCATAGGATAAGAGATTTAGAGATGGAAGAATCCTAAAGAAATCATTGAATCCAACTCCATCATTTTCTAATGATGAGAAACTGAGTCCTGGAGAAGTCTAATGACTTGCCCACAGTCTTACAGGCACTTCATAGCAAAGCTAATATTTAAACTGAGGTCCTTAGACTCTGAATCTAGAGCCCTTTCTATTGTATTACATTATCTTTAGATAAGATTCAAAATATTAAAGATCCAGGACAAATCATATTTTTTTCTTGAGAGGCAAGATGGTGTCATAATTAGAGGGCTAGCCTTGGAATCAGGAAAACCTGCATTCAAGCTTGCCTCTGACACTGACTGGCTTTCTGTTTGGGACAGCCAAAGCTCTAAATTAAGGAGTCAGTGCTATTATAGTGTGTGGATGGAGTTTTCAAATCCAAAATTACTGACATAATCATTGGACCAGATTCCTTGGGTTCTGTTTCAGTCCCCATCCACAAGGCAAAAAAGGAAACCTTCCTATTAAAAATATACTAAACAAATTCAGATTTGCTCAAGCAATGGAGAAAAAGATTTCCTCTGGTCAGTCTTTAATACATCCAGGACAGGTGTATATGTAAAGGGAATAGTTCAATATAGTAGAATGTAGATTTCATAATTTAATGCCTTCATTATGCTATTTAAAAACCAAAGAGCTTTGGGTCAAATGCTGTAGATTTCTTCCTTTTCAATACAAGCTAATGCTTCTCCCTTTTCCCAAGACCAATCAGCTTCAATGAAGTTTTAATTGTTAAGTCATATGGAAAAAACAACAATAAATTATGATGACAAGAGAGACTAAGTCTCTTAGTGTCCTTAATGGATGTGAGGTAGAACCAGTTTGCATGATAGATAGGTCAGTAGAAGTGTTTTGTCAGAGAAAATTTCATTCTTTTTCTTTGTCTCTTGGAAGGAAAATCATATTTAAATAGCATGACTTTTACAGCATACTAAACAAATCAGGTCAACAAGCATTTAAGTACTTACTATGTTCAGGCGCATATGTAAAATTCTGGGGCTTCCCGCAAACAAAAACAGTCCTTTTTCTCAAGGAACTCCATTTAATAAAGAGGATAACTTATAAACAACTGTTTACAAATTAGGTACATGTCATGAGCCAGAACTTGAAACAAGATGATAACTCAATGGAATTGATAGAAACAATGCTTAAGTTAACACCTTTGAGAGTTCACACATTAGCTCACACATTAGTTCACACATTTGGGAGATTTCAGGGTTCAGTATGAGATATACAAATTCACACCACCCATAATCCCACTCTCAGAGGACCAGGCATCTGAGCTCAGTCAGGAGGGTTGAGTTGAAAAGATAGAGAGGGGAGCGTCAGTTGGAGATTGAGAAGCCACCAGTCAGAGTTGAAGAGTTGAGCTAGAGGCAGAAGCTGGAAGAGCTAAAAGACAAGCTACAAGAGCTCTTGGAACTAAGGAGTGAGATAGGCCTCTAAGAAAACTAACTGGGCTATATTAAAGGAGACAATAAAAAATTTGAATTTTTAACACCTGGCTGCATTTGGAGTGATTATTACTCTGAACTGAAACTAAGGTTGCCTCCAGAAAACCTTCCCAAGAAACCTGCCCACAGAGAACAATTATATTATAGAAAAAAGAAGAAAAACATCACATTTTACATATGAGATATGTTGGAGATAACTAATAAAGGGAAGGCATTAATTTTAAGGGAGATCAGGAAAGGCTTCTTTTGGAAGATGAATTTTATCTGGGACTTAAAGGGATGCCAAAAAGTGGAGGGAGAGCTTTCCATGCATGGGAGATGGTCAATGAAAATACGCAGAGTTAGGAGTTGGAAGGTCTTGCTTGACTAATAGTAAGGAAATTAATGTCATTGGTTTGATGAGTGTGTGGCATGGGGAGAAGGTCTGGACTTGAGACTTACAGTGAAGGGTCAACTCAAATGATGAAGCATCCCATTCCACTGCTAGACACTTCTGTTTGTTAGGATTTCTCCTTTATATTCAGAGAAATAAACTTTTCTGCAATTTCTTGCCATTTCTAGATCTGGGATCTGTGGCCAAACAGTATAAACATGGTCAGTCTTCTTCATGAAATCAACCAAAACTTGAAAAATTGATGTTTTTTCCTCTCTAGATGAAATATATCTGGTTCTTTCAAATGATCATCACCTATTTCTAGTGAGTGAATGAGGACGAGTCAAGTAAAGAAGGGGAAGGGAGGACACAAGCATTTATTTAGCGCCTACTACGAACCTGGCACTCTGCTAAGTTCTTTACAAATATTATATCATTTGATCCTCAAAACAACCCTGTTAAGTAGGATCCAAGCTCTGGGATTCTACATTAAGACCTTGTTTAACCACTGACTTTTAGCCTTCATACTTATTTTCCAAATAAACTTAAAATAGAATATCCCAGAAGACCAAAAACTGATCCAATGAGAGAACTGTGACCACTCAATAAATATTGACTGAATTTTCTTTGTCTCTCAGATTTACCAATTTAATTTTAATTTATTCTTAAGAGCAATGAAAGAACTGAATAAGTACTTTCCTTACTAAAGCCCTATGAAATTGGCAGTCCAAGTATTATTATCTCAGTTTGTTAATATGGAAACAGAGTCTCTGAGATATGAAAATAAATACCAGTGGATTGATTATTTAGATTCAGATTCTGGAATTCAGATTTCTTTCTACTCTACTATATAAGATAAAGGAATTGTGAAGTGATAGTGATAATCCTACCCCTTCTTCTTGGCTATTCTCTCCTCTTGGAATTTTCATAATCCCACTTTCTTTTTATTCTCCTCCTAATTTTATTACCACTCCTCCATTTTCTTTGCTTTCTTATCATCCATGGTCACACTCCCCAATCATGGGTGGGTGTTTCCCAGGTTTTTTTTTTTCCTACACTGTCTTCTCTCTCTCTCTCTGTAAACTCATCAATTTTTATGGGTTTAGATATTTGTATGTAAATGACTCACAGATCTATTTATCTAGCTTCAATGTCATCCCAGCCTTCAGTTCCAGATCATCAATTGATTGCCTATTGAAAATTTCAAACTGGATATTCTAGATACACAACTAAAACTCAATTTCTCTCTCTAAACCCTCTTCTCTTCCAAACTTTTCCACTTTTGTTAAAGGAATCACTATTGGTTCCATGTCTTAGGTTTTCAATTTTGGCATTATCCTAGACCTCTTATTATCTCCCTTAACCTATATGTCTAATCAATTGCAAAATCTTGTCATTTCTACCTATACAACATTTATTGTATTCCATCCCTTCTTTTGATTCACATAATTACCACATTAGTTTAGAACCTCATCACCTCTAGATGATATTATTGCAACAGCATCCTAATTAATTTCATGGTCACTCCAGTCCATTCTATATATCTGCTACTACTTTTCCTTAACTATAAATCTGACTTTGTGACTCCCATACTTAACTAACTCTTGTGGTTTCCTATTGGTTCTAGGATAAATATATGCTCTCCTACTTTTTTTTAATTGTTTATATTTTATTTTTCCCCAATTACATGTAAAAACAATTTTTAACATTTGAGTTTAAAATTTTGAGTTCCAAATTCTTTCCCTCCTTCTTTACCCCCTCATTAAGAAGGCAAGCAGTTTAATATAGGTTATATATATGTAATCATGAAAAAACATATTTCCATATTAGTCACATTATAAAAGAAAAAAATGAACCAGAAAACCCATCAAAAAAAAGTAAAAGAAAGTATGTTTTAATCTTTATTCAGACTCCATCAGTTCTTTCTCTGGAGATGGATAGTATTTTTCATTGTAAGTCCTTCAGAATTGCCTTGGATCATTGTATTGATAGGAATAGCGAAGTCATTCATAGTTGATCATCATATAGTATTGCTGTTAGTGTGTAACAATGTTCTCCTGGTTTTGCTCATTTTACTTTTCATCACTTTTCCCAGATTTTTCTGAGAGTCTCCCGCTCATCATTTCTTATATTCTGCTTATCTTTTAAAATATTTTTATATTTCATTGGCTTCTATGGTCACTATACTTCCACCGACTCACTATGATTTAGGAAAACTCGCTTTTTCTCTGGTTCCTTGCTCAGTATATTTCATTTCCGACCTCTGTAGCTTTTCCCCATCTATCTCTCATCCCTGAAATATCCTTCTTTTCTTCTACCTCATAGAAATCTTCTCTTCCTCTAAGAGTAAGCTTACTTTCTGCATGAAACAATTTCTCCCCCAACTTATGCCTTTTCCTCCCAAATGCTACTATATTTAACTACTTTGTGTATGTATACATACATATAAAACTATGTAACTATATTGTGTGTTTATTAATTTTATATTTACTCTGTATATGTGTTTTTATGTGCTGCTTCTTCCCCCCTTAGAGAGTAAGCTCATTGAGAGTAAGAATAGTTTAATTCTTTGTAATTGTATCTTCAATGCCAGGACAGTACATGACATACAGTAGGCACTTAATACTTATTATATTGGCTAAAGTACCACCAGCTCAAGATGCTGTTTTTTATGTATAAAAGATTATTGATGTATAAGGACAAAACACCCATTACTAAGCAATATAGAACGTAATTAGCATAAGATACTAAGGTCCCTGCTCAAAGCAATTCCCTCTAGCTCAGTCCATGACAATGGATTGCTTCTGACAGGTGCAATACAATTATTTCCTCAACACTTCTGTATTGGACAGCCCAGAAAATGGCAGCTTAAGTATATTCTCATTTGAAACAGTATAGGGGAAAAAAAAAAAAACTAGAAACAGAATGCTGAGGAGCTTTTTTAGCACCTCATCTCCTGAAATACTGTGCTTTTACTGATGGCACTAATCTGACCGTCGACAGGAGGGTGATCATTAGAGTAGAAAAGGGACTCCTTTTAAAATGCTTCATTATGTTGTACATGGTAATCACTAGTGCCTACTTGGGCTCACGCATCAGAGTGAGCAGAGAATAAAGAAGATCCAAATCAGTATTGGCTTCTTGGATTCATCTATAAAACAGAGGAAGATGTGGAAATACATTTTAATATTGCTTTTGAGTGATTCAGTCCGAACACCATTTATTGCTTATCAATCAGTTCAGAGTAAGCGAAGTGTTGCTCTCAGTTTTATGGGTAGATAGAAAGGAAGCAGTAGCTCTTTCTAACAATCTAATCCAACAAGCATTTATTTGTAAGACTGGGGTAGCTAGGTGGTACAGGGGATAGAGTATTGGGCTGCTTGGAATTAGGAAGACTTGTCTTCACGAGTTACAATTTGGACTCAGACACTAGCTATGTAACCTTGGGCAAGTCACTTTACCTCCTGTTTGCCTCAGTTTCCTCATCTGTAAAAATGAATTGGAAAAGGAAATGGCAAACCACTCCGGTATCTTTGCCAAGAAAACCCTAAGTCATGAAGAATTAGACATGACTAAAATAACTAAACAACAAAAGAATAGATTGGATAGAAAAACAGAAAGAAAAATAGAACTTATATTCTATAGGAGAATAGGAGTGGGAAGGAAAAGGAAGGGAATAAGCATTTATATAGTGCCCACTCTGTCCTAGGTACTGGGCTAAGAACTTTATAAATATTAATTCATTTGATCCTTATAACCACTTATATAACGAATGTTAAGTGCTATTATTAAATCCATTTTACAGTTGTGAAAACTAAGGGAAACAGAAGTTAAGTAAGTTATGTGGGATCACATAGCTAAAAAGTTTCTGAGAGGCTAGATTCAAACTTGAGTCTTTCTGACTGACTCCAGGTCCCATACTCTGTCCATTGTGTCACCTAGCTGTCTCTGGAAGGCAACAGATTGATGGATAAATAAATAAATATATATATGTAAATCCTCACATTGCATATGTACAAAAATACATAGTATATATGAATGAACACATGTGCATAAATGGACAATGGACAATGGCAGTTAGATGGTGCAGTGGATAGCATCTGGATTCTGGGTCTGGAGTCCAGAAGACTTAAATTCAAATCTGACCCAGACACTTATTGCTGTGTGACCTTGGACAAGTCACTTATCCTTATTTGTTCCTCATCTATAAAATGCATCAGAGAAGGAAATGGCAAAGCATTCTGGTCTCTTTCTAATTTTCTTTCTCTTTCCTTCCCTCCACTCCCCACTCTGTCTTCTTTCTTCTCTGTCTTTCTTTCTTTGTATCTCTATCATTTTGTCTCTATGTTCCTTTCTCTTCTTATTCTTTCTCTTCTTTTCTCTCTCTGTACTCTTTTTCTGTTTTTTTCTGTTTTTCTGTTTTTTTTTCTCTGTTTCTCTGTTATCTGTTCTCTTCTCCCTCTATTTCTTTCTCTGTTTATTTCTGTTTTCCCCTCACCATCTGTCTGTCTTTCTCTCTAAATTTGTGGAGATAACATCAACAATCAAGGTCATTATGGAAGACTTGAGTTTTGAAAATTCAGAATCTTGTGAACACACTTGAAGTAGATATGTGTAAAACAGACAACTATGAGTTTTCATGCTCCTAATAGTGATTCAAAAACACAATGGTAGGTTAGTCAGTCAATAAATATTAATTGAGCATTTGCTACATGCCAGGTATTATGCTAAGTGCTGTGCCTGGGGGTCACTTGATGGAGTAGAATTTTCCCTTTTCATTTGCAGAAAAAAATATTTTGAAAAATTTCTCTTTAAATTGAAATTAATATCTTTGTAAACTGTAATCCCTAAAAAAAAAAAAGAAAGTCTCCCATCAGTGTAGATCATCAACTAGCTTGGAATTTACTTTTTTACATTCAATTTTCATTTTTTCTCTTTCAATTACATGTAAACAATTTTTTAATATTAAAAAAAGTTTTTTGAGTTCCAAATTCTCTCCCTCCCCTCTTCTCTTCTTGAGATGGAAAGCAATTTAATATAGATTATACCAGTGCAGTCATGCAAAAGGTTTATATATTAAATTATGTTGCAAAAGAATATTCTGTGATTTATTGTCTTAAAGAGTTTCCTGAGGCACTAAGAGATTTAAGTGACTTGCTGAAGGTTTCAGCCAAAGTGTGTTAGAAATGGCACTCAAAACTAGATTTTCCTTATTTAAAGCTGGCCCTCTGCTTACTATATACCATACTGCTTCTTTTCAATAGAACTTGACAAACTTCATCCAAGAATCATCCTGATGTTTAGAGATTTTTTTTTTTTAAGAACCAAAGCTAGAAGAAGCAGCAAACTTAGTATTCCTCCATTAGCATAGATGGCTAACTCTAAAATGTTTTAATGAATTATGGTGAATGAAAAGTCACTTTTCACTGGCTGTAGAGTCAGCCTGGGTGGGAAACTCTCTGAAACTCATTAAGCTTATACTCAAACATAAGGTCACTGGGCCACAATGGAAGAACTTTCAATTTGATTGATATGAGGATTGATATTGAAAATCATTTTGGATGAAATAAGTAATTTCTCTTCAAGTAAATTTGATGAGCTTTTCAGACCTTAGCTAACTTGGTCCTCAAGTCTCACATTGATTTAAAGGTCGTAGATTTAGGACTGGAAAGGGACCTTAGAAGTCACCCAATCCCACCTATTTAGGCCATTTCTGAGTCTCTTTCTTAACATCATCACCATTATTTACATAGCATTTTGAGATTTTCAAAGTACTTTTCATATGTTGTCTTATAGCAATTCTGTAAGATAAGAGCTATTATCTCCATTTTATAGATGAGGAAATCAAAGCTAAGAGGTTTAGTGACTTGCATATAATTCATTAGTAAGGAACTGAAGTAGAATTTGAATGCAGATATTCCTTATTTTAAGTACAACACCCAATCCACTATGCCACAGAGCCAGTAGGACCTGCCAGAGTTTTCATAACATAGGCTTTGAGAGCCTGTATTCACTTGTCATTCTGAGGGACCAGAATAAAGCAATAATGAGAAGATACACAAAAGTTATGTAACAATTACATACATAACTATGTAATATCTCTGTAGTAATTTTCTATAAGTGTCCCTCAATGTTCTGTCCTGGACCCATTTCTCTTCTCCCTCCATTTAGTGATCTCATTAGTGATTTCATTTAGTGATTCATTTAGTAATCTCAATTAATTTGATAAAAGAACAACAACATGATAAGCTTTGAAATACTGCTCAATGTAATGACTTTTTTTTTTTTTTTTTGGTTGAGGCAGGTTACACATTTCATTTTCAGATATTCTGTACTTCAGATATTCTAAGAACACTATATCAAAGTTTTAGAACATTTAAAGTGGAAAGAGCATGAAATACATGACTTTTGTTAAGTCATTTAACTTAATGGGAAGCCAGAAGCTATAGTCAATAGAGTTCTAGACTTGATCAGAAAGATCTGAGTTCATAACCAGGCTCAAATACTTATTATTTGTGCAAGTCATTTAAGTTCTGTCTGCCTCAATTTCCTCATCTATAAAATGGGAATAATCCTAGTACCTGCCTCTTAGTGTCATTATAAAGATAAAATTAGATATATTTAATAAAGCACTTTGCAAAACTTAAAGCACTTTATAAATGCCAGCTATTATTCTTCATCTGTGAAATCACACAGGTTTGAATGACAATGGCTGAGGGAATAAAATAAAATAAATTCACTAAATTTTAAGTTAGAACAGGTGAGTTCAAACTCTAGCTTTGTCATCTAATATTTATGGGATTACATGCAAGTTGATTCTTCAGAGCCAAACATTTGGACATCTAGTTTGTTATTTAATACCTCAAATGAGGGGAGACTCACCAAATCCTGAGTAACTCAGTTCTCTTTAATTAGTACTAATTTTTAGGGGGAAGTTTCTACTTATTTTAAATCTAAAATTATCTTTCTGCAACTTCCATTCATTGTTTCTCTTCTGTCCTTTGTCTTCCATGTAAATACATCTTCAAATGTAAAGACAGCTTTACTTTATTCTCCTTTATTATATCTTCTTCGTAGGCAATGGATAGAGGGCTGGATCTGGAGTGAATAGACTCATCTTTCTGAGTTCAAATCCAGCTTCAGTCACTTACTAATTATGTGATCCTGGAAAGTCACTTCATCCGGTTTTCCTCAGTTCCTCATCTACAAAAAGAACTGAACAAGAAATTGACAAACTATTCCAGTATTTTTGCCAGGCAAACTTCATATAAAGTCATAATGAATATGACTGAAATGACTGAATGATAACAACAAAGTCTTTTTTTTTTGGGTTAAACATAATTTTCACTTCAATTTGTTCTCATACGGCATCTCAAAGCCCTTCATCATTATGATTTTCTTCCTCCAGCTACCTTCTAGTATCCAAATATCATTGGCTAGGGCTTGGTACACCATTACCATTGCTTTCCTAATCTCTACACCTTTCAATGCAGCCTAAATCACATTAATTTTTGACTCAGATTGAGTTTGCAATCCACTAATGATTTACTACTTTTAAGATAAATGGCTGTCTATCCATGCCTTCTTCATTTTGTACTTGTGAAATTGATTTTTTGAAGTCAGATATAAGACCTTGTATCTATTTCTATTTTATTAGATTTGGACCAGTGCCAAGATCTTTTTGCATTCTGACGCTTTTCTCTAGCAATTTTAGCTATTCCCTTATAGCCATGTGACATCTCAAAATTTGTTAAGCACACTATATATACTTTCATCTAAGACATTTATTAAAAAATTGAACAGATAAATATTTAAAGCATTTCTTTCTTCTCAAATTAGGACCAGGAGATCTGATAACCAAATGTTAAAATCCCTTGGACCACTTATTGACTAAATCTCTAAATGTTTCTGAAAGATATTCCAGAGAAAAGAGAAAAACAGAAGGGGCAAGATAATTCTAAAGAATTATTTAAAGCAACCTAATTATTATCATAAGGCAGTCTAACTTTGTTTCAAGTTTGTTCTAATAATAGAAATAATATTAAAAGAATTATGACTAATATGGAAATATATTTTTACATTACCATGTATAGTTGATAACATATTGCTTGCCTTCTTAGGGGTTAGTGAAGGGGAAGACTAGAAAGAGAATTTGACACTCAAAAATTTAAAAAAATTACATGTAAATGGGAAATATTTCACAAAATAAATTAGATTTAAAAAGAAGAATATTTTGAAAATGAGGCAACACTTCTGCATTATATAATTAGCAAGATAGACAATTGGATATTTTTCAAAATCCTTATTACCTCTCATACTTTTAACATATATAGAAATTATGTACATGAACTAAAGTAATCATGAGTGTCTCCAATGATTAAGACACCAGAAAACATAATGAGGAATGATGTGAATGTGCATCAAGAAAGAATTCAGAAACATTGTTAGGTATCAGTCCCAGTACCTGGAATGTATTTCATAAATGCTTTTTTGACACTACTAGTCCTATATCACAAGGATATCAAGGAAAAAGAAAACATATATTCAATTTTTAATGGATGCTCTTTACTGAGATGGTGAAAACTGAAAATCAGATTCCTATTAATTAGAGAATGGCTGAACCAATTATGAATTGGCTAGTTATAAACGTAATGAAATACTACTATGTTGTAAAAAAAATGGTAAAAGAGACAGTTTCAGAGACAATGGGTAAAATGTGTTAAGTCCTAAAAAAGATAGTCAAATATAAAAAAAAAACATTGTTATAGGCCTCAATGCAGTTAAATTTGCCATAAATATTCATGCAATGAGTAAGAAATTAAAGCTTATATGGAAAACAAACCAAAAAAATGTATTTATTACAGAATGACTAAGTGAAAAGTAAACTACAAAACAATCATAAATTAGAATGACAATAACAGATATATTTTATTATCAGTGGAATGAAATCAAAGAAAGAGGTTTTCAGAAACATATTCAGATCCTGACTGCCAATATCAAAAAGAAAAATAAAAAATTAATAAATTAAGTCCATATGTTAAAAATAGAGAAAATACACAAGAAAAGAGGAATAACCAAGATTAAAGCAGACATGGGTACAATTAAAAATGATAAATGGTAAAATGGTAAAAAATTTAAATGAAACATAAACCCAAGAGCTTTAAAAAATATGTATACATGTGCTAAAATGCAAATCCAAATCACTAAAATTAGAAACAAGAAAGAAGGATCCTACAAAGGGCAGAGCAATGAAAGAACTAGAATTCATTATGCAGAATTCTGTGCTAATAAATTTATGATTTTAAAATAAATATAATTCACCTTAAAGATTATTATCATTATAGAAAAATATAATAAGTATTTGTCTTTTTGTTATTCATTATCATCATTTTATCCATTTGTTGAGCCTCCACTACTTATGAATAGTGCTATTTTCTTTCTCCGTCACTCTGTCTCTCAGTCTCTTTCTGTTTCTGTCTCTCTTTCTCAATTGCTGTAGATTTCTGTATTTACATCTATTTCAAAATATTTCATTTGTTTCCTTAACATTCTTTGTCACTCTCATCTTGTACTTTTAAAAATAGCACTGTGTCATGCTTTTGCATTTACCTTGTACTCATTGCCCTTCTTTTCATCATTCATAAATTCCTCTATAAGATTTTATATTAGTTGATGAGTTACTTGGGCACACATATGATTCTTTTTAGACAAATTTCCCCTCCCTCACCTCTCCACCCTGCTTTGGAATCTTTTTTCTTTGTGATTTCAGAATTTCATTTCTCTATTACATTTAGACTGATTTTCTGCCCTAGCATTTTCATTCTGTGGATATTATTTATTTTAATCTATTTTATCTATTTTTTCTGGCCCTTTGAAAATTGTTACCAAATGTTCATGTTAACTGACTAATCAATAAACATTTAAAAATATTTTATTTGTTTTAGTCAGCAAACATCTACCTTCTTATCCCCCTAATTAAGAACAGAATCCATTAAAATATGTATAGTTAATCGGAATGAATTTCTACATTTGCTTTATCAAAAAAATTGTCTTATTCAGCATTCTGAATTCTTTAGCTTTTTATTAGGATTGAGGGTGTGTGGAGTAGCATATTTTCTCATTGGTCTTCTGGAATCCTGATTGTTCATTATGCTGATAAATCATAACTTTTTCATCCATTCTACAATGTATTGGTTTCCGCTTATATTTCCATCCTTTGCCACTTCAAAATAATCTATAAATGTTTTTTAGTACAACTTTAGAGTTTGTTTTGCCTAAGATTAATCCCTCAAAATGTCCTTTTTCTATTTTCTCCTTTTCTCTCTTTCCTCCTATTTCTTTATTGAGTGAAATGCATTTCTGTGTACAACTCTGTGTATGTGGGTATATTCTTCCTTCTTTTGACTAGTTTGGATGAAAATGATGTTAAAGCATCAGCTGTTTTCACCTCTTTTGTTGTTTATAAAAGTTATCTATTTGCGCACCTTAATTTTGTGAGATAATTTTTTAATATATTTTCTTTCCCTTCCACAGTCCCACTGCATTCCTTTTCCTTTTTCTTTTCATTAAAAAAAATATATCATCAAGATTAACAGACTCACTCCCAGGCCTTATCTAATTGGACTGACTCTATAAATCCCAATGATTATAGAATTAAGAGGAGAATCATGTATTGTCTCCCCATTCAAGAATGTGATCAGCTTATCCTTGTTTTTTGGTCCTTTATTATTGTTAATTTTTATATTTTTGTTTATATTTCTCTTTACTCATATGTTTGTACTTCAAAATTTCTTAGCAGCTCTGATCTTTCATTAGGAATGCTTGGAAGTGTTCTTTTTCATTAAAGGTCCACCCTTCCTCGCACAGTAAAATAGTTTTTCTAAGTAAGATATTCTTAAATATAAGATCATATCATTTGCCTTCTGAAAAGTCATATTCCAAATCTCTTCTTCTTATAGTAGTAATTGCTAAATTGCATATAATCCTGACTATAGCTTCTTGGTACTTGAATTCTTTCTGGCCATTTGTATATTTTAATTTGATCTGGAAATCTTGGATTTAGGCTACATTGTGCTATTTTCATTATGAGATTTCTTTTAGGAGGTGACCAACAGAGTCTCTCTATTTCTACTTTTTCCTCTGTTCTAAAAGATCTGGGTAATTTTTTTTTTTAAGATTTCTTGAAATATGATGTCTGAGCATTTACACACACATACACTTGTAGATAGATATATGATCTTTGTCTGGGGATATACACACCAAATTATCTATATCCATATTTATGTATATACATTTTTTTTATTCTTGGATTAGAGTGGGAGAGATTCCAAATAAAATCCTGAGAATGCTCTCCAGCTTCCTAACTGACCCAGCTTCTTTCATTCTTTCTCCTTGCCTCTACTCAGGCTTCAGTGAGAGCAGTTACTTCTACGAACATCTTATGGGAGTCATACACAGTAAGAAGTAAGGAAGCAAGGAAGAGTAAAACTATAATTTCCTCTGGGACCATATTCTCATTTTCCCTTTCTGTCCAGATCCAAGTTGGGCTTAATGAGATTAATTTAGATGAAAGTGGAAAGAGATGTATTCCTCTCTGCCCCTTCTTTCCTTATCCTAACTCCTATCACATGTCTTGACAAGATTAGTGGCCATTTTATAAATTTTTTAGGAAAAATGTTGATAGCCTGGTAGTTCTTTACAATGTTACAAACAATTAAAATATTATCCTGAAATATGCATTTGAAAGGATCAACAAATCTTATGTGTTATATACACACTTATTTTTCCAATTCTATTTTCCTTTTCCATTCCCCGCCAGGAAAGTGTTTCTCTCCTGTCTCTCATACCAGCAGATGGTATCAGTTATGTACAGTAGCTTCTATCCTTTGTGTTGCTAAGCAACAAAATGCATCCTCTCTGCATCCTTTCTTTGCTGTATCCCATTTCCGTTGAGCAACTCAAAATAACTAAGTCTAGTGCTTCAACATGCTACTTCCTCTTTTCTACAGAGTTGAATATCTATCAAGTATTTTCCTGGGCTTCCTATCTCTTCCTGCTATAGCCTTGAAAAAAATGTGTTTGCCCCAAATTGATTTTCTTCATCACTTCCTATTTACATCAGTCCTCTCAGTGTTAAGGCATGCAAAACACACAGCAGTGAGTCATACAGCTGCTGCAGACCCATAATGGGAAGAAGAGCCAGCTAATTGTGTAAGTTTTAAAACCAAAATCTTTCATTGTTGTCAAGTGTGGGGTTCCTGTTTGTATTTTTTATCCTGTCACTGTTTCTCAATAGATACTAGAATGTTAAACAACAAACTTTTTTCCTCTTCCATCTCCCAGGGAATATACTTCATGACTCTTAAGAGTCAAAATGAAAAGAAAAAGATTAATTAAAACATCTGCTTTATTTGGGAGATAGAAAAAATAGTTCTTTTTTTAACCTCATTTTTACATTTACACAATTTTTCCTCTCCTTTCTCCCCCATCCCTTATACTTCTGCCCAAACCCTTCAGGTTATTTACTCTAAGAGTTAGATTTTGATGGAGGATACTAGTGATTTTGAGGTCATTTTGAATAAAAAAAAATAAAGTGAATTACATATAGTAGCTGCTCAGTGAAAGAATAACCAGGATTTGAAAATTTGTTAGAAACTGTTGATTAACCCTGCCTTCCAAGATGTTATAAACATTTAGTGACCCTTTCCAAAATGTACTTTATATGGGGGGATAAGGGTTGCTATAATAGTATAACTATACAATATAACTATAATAGTATAAATAAGGGATTTAAAAAATAATAAATTATATCAAGGCACAAAGAAACAGCCAAGAACTAAACAAAAAGTAAATGATAGGAGAGGTACTGATCTCAACCTTCTAGTTAAGGTAAATGTCCATTTTTATAGGAACAGTATATAAAATGAAAAACAATATAGAGAAATTTGGAAATTTAAATGAACATTGTTCTTAATTTTCAATTTAATTCAATTAAAAACATTATAAGGCACCTAGTAGGTGAAAGGCACTAATCTAAGATGCCAGGACTCAAAGACAAAATTAAAGACTGCTTCTAGTTTATGAAAGGACAGGATTAGAGTAGGTGGGGAGTAGAGCATATAAAAACATAAATAATGTCAGGTTATTAGAGGAGGGAGAGAGCAAGGACAATAAAAAAGACCAGGAAGGTTTCTCTTAGGTGGTGGCACCTGAGTTAATTATTGAAGGAATGTAAGGATTGTTAGAGATGGGGGTAAGGATTAAGCACATTCTAGCAAAGGGTATAGATAGTCTAGATAGATAGAAGTCTAGATAGAATGCCAACTTCAAGAACTAAAAGATTAGTTTAACTGGAAGAGAAATAACATTGTATAAAGTGGAATAAAAATAAATACAAAATAGTAGACTACATCCAAAAGGATTTGAAGGACTTTAAATGCTAAACTGAAGAGTTTCTATTTTATAAAGGCAGCAATTGGGAGCCACTGATGCTTTTTAATAAATGTAGTGACATAGATAGACCCAAGCTGATTATTTTAGCAGCTGTGTGGAGGATGGCCTGGTGTAAAAGACATAACCTATCATTATTTAACTTGAATTGGTAGTTGAGACTCATAACCAAGGAAGCACACTGATGATTTATTTCAAACTCAACAAAGAATGTGAAATCCTCAAAGTTATTATGTATATCCCTGATCTTATAAGTGCTGTTGTTTTGTGAGAGGTCCTATGCAGTAGCAAAAAAGTAGATATGGTTTTAATTTAGCAAAATGTACTAATATAAGAGAAAGAAAATTGGATTTAAAAATTGTCAAATAGCCAACTATTATTTATTTCTGACATTTTTTATTTTAAAATTTTGAGTTCCAGCATTGCTTTTCCTACACCCACCAAGAGGTCAAGCAATATGATATTAATTTTACATGTGAAATCATGCAAAACATATTTCCTTATTAGCCATATCACCAAAAAAGGGGAAAAAACAAAGCATAAAAAAATTATACTTCAATTTGCACCCAGAGTTCAAAATTTCTCTTTCTATATGTGGATAACATTTTAAAATCATAAATCCTTTGGAATTTCCTTGGATCATATATTGATTGGTTTTTCACAGTTGATCACCTTTACAACATTGCTGTTAGTGTTCACAATGATCTCCCAATTCTCATTTCATTTTGCATCAGTTCATATAGGTCTTGCCATGTAGAAAACTCAGTTCTAGTCCTGGCTTTTTTTTTTTTTTTTTTTGCTTTCTGTGCATCACCATGAAGCTCAATTTATTCTTCATGCTTCAGTTTTCTCGTCTAACAAATGAGAATAATAATGCTTGTACTATCTATCTCATGAGGTTAATGTGAGGAAAGTATAAATCCTAAATTGCTATAGAAATGTGAGTTGTTATTGGGAAATTTCCATTTCTTAATGTTAGTCCTTGGAGCACCTTAATTTCTTGCACTATCATTCATTTCAATATGTCTCTGAGGGATACTTTTTGCTTCTAGCTTCATTGTTTTCATGCCTGATTTTGCTAAATTTTTGTTGGCTTGTTGCCTGAGGAGAATTCTGACTGCATAAGCCAATGATTATCAGAAAAGTGGGTGAATACTCTGCCCAATTTATCCCACTCTTTATCTTGACACTCAGAACATTTTGATTTATTTTCAGACCATGATCCACATTGAGAGTCAACAAGGAAACAGACATAATGTGGAAGACCAGAGTTTCATGGCATAGCTAATCTGAGGTTATTGTGGTCTCCTTTTCCTGACAGAACTTTATCAGTATTACTACAACAAGATGGATAATAATGGGACCACAGAAATAAATTATGCACTGTGGATACTATGACTATATCATGCTTGAACTTTCCATGAGCAGAAACTCTAGCTTAGAACTTAAAGAAATCAGGATGATTCTAAAGGAAATTAGACAGTAGAATATAAGAAATAGAATTTTCTCTGTTTCTTATAGTCACCATTTAATAAGAAGCTTTTGTGGAGAGAGCTTAGAAAGTATTTACTTTTAAACAGAGGTTGTATTCTTAGTAACACGTGGAGAAAAAATAAAGGTAGAAAATAGGATCATCCTCTGTGTTTGTGTTCATGTGTGTACACATATACATGTATATGTATATTTATGTATGTATATACATAGAAACACATATCTTAATGTGTGTAATCTGTCAATGAATTATTGTAATTTCCAAAATTTACATATGGCTCTATTGATATTTGCTAATATAACTCCCTATTTCTAACTCTGTTTTCTCATTCTCTATCTGTATTACTAAGAACACAAGCTCTGTTTAAAAATAAATACCCTCAAAGATCTTATCATAAAATTGAAGTTTTAATAAGCTTAAACTATATCAAGACTTTTAGAACTCCCTATGTATATGTACATGAATATATATGTATCTATATGGAAACAAATATATTCACAAACATGTATATATAATATTTTGAAAGGCATTTTAGTATATGCCTTCTAATAAATAAAATATTCTTTAACCTTTGTAATAGATACTCTTTTAATTAATGGCTAATTACATTTCATATGGAAGTGTGGGGTTTTTAAAATTAGGATTTCAAGTCAATCTTCCTCTTAAAATCTTCTATCTCTGTTTCTTTGACTCTGTCTTTCCTTCCTCCTCCTCCCAGTTTTTTTAATGGGATGTAGGGGAATAGGAAATTTTCAGTGAGAAAGCTTTCTCCAACTAAAGCACGTGGTCTTTGAGAGTTTCACAGGGATCCTGAGATTAAGCAAGTCTCCTAGAATCACATAACTAGTTATCATCCGAAACCATAGCTCTCCCGTTCTGAAAGGTTTCTCTAGATAGTAGACCATGCTACCTTACTTTTTTAGAAATTTTATCACAAATTTTACAATCTTCGAACACAAATTTATTTCTACCCTCTTATAGTTGACTGAACATTTCCCTGACTGTGCCACTGACTTTTTCTTTTCAGGTTGGCAATGGGTCCTTGAAATCGATTGTTTCCCTTAATACAATACAATGCTTGAGTTTGATAGGCAGGAGTTGGGAAAAATTTGCTTGAGTCGGCCATGCTGGTCTTTCCACTGCTCAGTGGTTGATAGGATATGAAAACCTATATAAAAGCTAATGTCAGAATGACATTTGATTAATTAGATATTTAGATAATTAGAAATGGCAGTTTCTCCTATGAGTAGGGTTGACTGAAGATGAAATTGGGAAATAGATAAAGTTTGTTTGGAACTTTCTGCCCCTCCTTTTTTTCTCCAGGAATTCAGCATCAGCACTTGAGTAAACCATGAAGGCCTATTGTCCTTGACCAATGCCATATGTTTAAATCATTACTCTGCATTTTCCTCAGTTAAGACCTCCATTCTCTTAGTGTTCTGTTCAAAACTCTTATTAAGAAAAGCAAATTATATATACTAATCTTGTGAATGACTGATAATGTTTAATATGTTAGAAAAAATATAATAAGACACAGAAGCCTGAAATGGGCAATCAGGAGACTTGCATTCTAGTCATTGCTCTGCCACTAATTAGTTGTATGATTTAAAAAAATTTTTTCCTAGGCTTTTAGTTTTATCCCTAAACTTGGAAGGTTGAACCAGGTAGCCTCTAAGTTCCCTTATTGTTGTTTGAGCATTTTTAGTTGTGTCTGATACTCCCTGACCCCTTTGGGAATTTTTTTTTTTTGGGGAAAGATATTGGAATAATTTTCCATTTTCTTCTTCATCTCATTTTACAGATGAGGAAACTGAGGCAAGTGGGTTAAGAGACTTAGCCAGGGTCGCAAAGCCAGTAAGTGCTTGAGGCCAGATATAAACTCAGAAAGATGAATTTTTTCTGACTCTAGGCCCAGTGCTCTATCTGCCCACTGTACTATCAAGCTGCCCCCTCTAAGGTCTCTTGCAGTTCCATAATTGAATGATTTCCCAGCCACCTCACCCTTGTTCAGTATGATATGTAGTTTTTTTTTTTTTTTAAGAGTGCTTGATCATCCAGAGAGTTAAATACTAAAATAAAATAAAGATATTTTTGAAAGTGAGAAGGGGAGATATTGTTGGCTAGGCATTTCCTTCTCAAATGATATATTCTAGATGATATCAGCCATTCTACCTACCTATGTGACTAGATTTGTTTTAGTCTTGTCTTTCTGGCTAGACTGTGGGCCCCCTGAAGACAGAGCTTTCCCCTATTCTCCAACAATAATTAACATCATGCTGAGTCCATAGTAAGTACTCAATAGAGTTTGTTAAATCAAAGAGACAAGATATAATTATCAACAATGAGGCCCTCAACTAGGCAAGGCAGGCTTTGTGCTGAGAATCAAATACAGTTGATGCAATTATTACTGCATGGCAAACTGAGGTGAGGGAGGGGTAAACAGAGTGGTTGGAAGAAACATGTCAAGGTTTTTCTGAAACACAGAGAGATAAATGCCATGTTTCTGGGAAAGCACAGAGCCAAAAGACCAGCCTGACACGTAACTCCAAGGAATAGGGGTTGGAGGGAGGATTGCTTCTCACTAAAGGTACTGAGATGATCCAAGGATTGCCTCATACATTTCTGAAATTTGTATGTAATATTGCATTATCGTCAATTACTTAGGTCTATCAACTTCCTGCTTCTCCCTCCCCTTATCCTTGTCCAACCACAGAGATCATCTTCCAAATACTTATACATAGATAGATGAATAATATCATTACTCTAATTTGGGTGATATAAATGATCTCTGCCCCATAGGATACATCCAGGGTAATATTGTAAACCATTGTTGAGTCAAGAATAATCAATTTACATAAACCAAATTTATTATTATTATTATTTTACCTAGGCTTTGACTTGTTAAAATAGACTATTTAGACATCACCTTTGACATTTCCTGTCTGATGAGCACAGGGATAGGGACTGTGATTTTATTGGTCCTCCCAAGTAAGGGAACTTCCTTGATCAAGCCAGGTCAATACTGTCAACATCTTTAAATAACAGACAGGTTGTGACTTGCCCAAGATCACAGAACCACCATGTGTCAAAAATGGTACTTAGGTCCAAGTCTTAAATGCTTCAAGGCCAGCTTTCTAGTCCTGCAGAATATTGCTTTGCTTTGCTTGACTGGGCTGTGAAAACTGGGCTAATCACTTGACTATGCTGCAATTTTATACCTAGAATGGGGAACTCATAAAAAAAAATTTCATTTTACTTAAATGGGAAATAATAAAACTATAGAATAATATTTATGGAATTTTGTTTTTGGTGAATTCACCAAATGTACTCATTCTCCTTCCAGGTGGGAATTTTTCTTTTCTGGAGTTGGACATCAACTGACTGAAATTGCCAGATATTTTAGTTGTTCTGTTCCAGCACTCGCTTTCTCATAACTAAATAAGTATCTTAAAGCTGCATTTAAAAAATGAAGCCACAAAGTAGGACACCAGAACTTCAGGGTTCTGGTATAAAGAAAAATAAATCAAGGAATCATGGAAATATTTCTGATTTCAGAAAAACAACAACAACAACACATTCTTTGTCTCAGTTTCTCTCTTGTTTTTCACTTTCATTTTGTCTCTCTTTTCTGTTTCTTTCTTTTTTCTCTCTGTGTTTCTTCTCTCTCTCTCTCTCTGTCTCTCTCTTTGATTCTCTCTGTTTTTTCTCTGTTTGTCTCTCTTTCTTTTCTCTCTCTTTGTTTCTCCCTCTCCCCCTTCTCTCTCTGTCTGTCTCTCTCTCTGTGTCTTTGTTTCTGTCTTTCTGGCTGTCTCACTCTCAGTCTCTGTGTCTCTGTATCAGTCTTTGTGTCTGTCTCAGTCTCTGTCTCTATGTCTGTATCAGTCTCTTCCTGTGTATCTGTTTCTGTCTTTGTCTCTCGTCTCTATCTCAGTCTCTCTGTCTGTCTCTTTTCTTTTTGGAGCATTTTACTCCAAGGTTATTGACAAAAGCAAATACATAGTTTGATGCTTGTGATTTTTGTAGAGTAATAGATAGGGATCTTGCCACCATGTCTTTAAACAAGATATTCTATAAAGTTCCCATGAAAGAATTTCATTTTAACACAGATAAAATTATTTTGTGAATAAGTTAAACAAAATCTTTCTAGCTACAAAAATATTCTCATGTATGAAAAGAAATGTCCTAATTCCTCAGGATTCCTTGTGTCGACTGACTAAGAGTTTTATTGTTTAGTCATTTCAGTCATGGTTGATTCTTCATGATCTCATGTGGGGTTTTCTTAGCAAAGCTACTAGAGTGATTTGTCATTTCCTTCTCCCGCTCATTTTACAGATGAAGAAACAGAAGCAAACAGAGTGAAGTGACTTTCCCAAGTTCACACAGCTAATAAATGTCTGAGGCCAGTTTGAATTTAGATTTTTCTGACTGCAGTCTCAGTGCTCTATTTACTATGTCTCCTCACTGCCCCAAGAGAACAAAATATTTAACAGAGTAAGAAAGTATGAATCAGTAGCCTGACATGCTGTTCTCTAAATATTTTTAGTGTATCCTTCTATCCATTAAAATTTTTGAGCATGTACCTCTAATATGTGTATACATATGCACACATTTACTTTTAAGTTGTATATCTATATTACTATACTACTAATTATACACATTATAAAACAAATACAAAATAGAAATTTAAAAAATAATGAGATCAAATAAATTACTTAATCTTATAGTCAATATAGAGCCATTGAAAAATAAGTGGGATATTGAAATGGTCAGACCTTTGCTTTAGAAAAACTGCTTTGGAAGCTGTGTGAGGATAGATGGAACTTGGGGGAGACTTAGAGCAAGGAGACCAATTAGTCCTTTCAGAGATGCACCCTGAAATAGGGTACAGTTGTCTGAGTGGAGAGGTGAGGCATACAAGAAGTGTGGAGATAGAATGAATAGGAAATGGCACTTGTGAAGCATTTAACATAGAATCTGGTACAGAGTAAATGTTATACAAATGTTTATTCTCTTCTTCTTCCCTCATTCCCTCTTAATCAGGCAATAAGTATTTTATTAAGTGCTTGCTGTGTGCCAGGTACTGTGCTAAGGTCTGGGGAATACAAAAAAAAGTGAAAAAGCTTTGTTATTAAGGAGCTTATATTCTTTAGAGAGACACATTATATTCATGTATAAATAAATAAGAATATATATAAAGTGAATGCAAAGTAGTTTTGAGGGGGAGAAGATTAGCAACTGGATAGATCAGAAAAGGTTCCATATAGGTAGTCATGCTTGAGCTAAATTTTGATGGATGATAGAATCAGTAATTTGAAGAGTTGGCTGGAAAGAATAAGAAAATTCTAGATACAATATATAGTCCATGCAAAGATAGAGATGGGAGAAAGAATGTTGGGTGTGACAGACAAATAACAAACCAATTTGCCTGTAATATGGAATGCAAGAAGGGTTGCAATGTTTAATGAGGCTAAAAGATAGGTTAGGGTCAGATTATAGAAAACTTTATGTAACAATTACATTTGCTTCTAGAGACAACAACTGGAGTCTTTTGGTTTTTTTTTTTTATTTTAAAAGTAAGAGTGATATGGTGAAACCTTCATTTAAGAAAAATCAATATGGCAGCTACATGGAGCTTAATTCAAATCTCCCCTTTCCCTCTGTTGTCTGTGTCCCATTTAACCTGCATTAAAGGGACTGTCTTTTACTTTTTTTTGTAGCCTCAGCACTTAGCACAGTGCCTGGTAGAAGGGTAGATACTTAATACTGATTGGTTGAATGGAGAGAAGGAAATGAATACTAAAGAGCAGATTAAGTGCTTATTATGTACAAGGCACAACTGTCTTAGACAATTGGAGAAGAAGGGGAACAAGAATTTGATGAGTTCTTATTATGTAACAGGCATTGTGCTAAGTGCTGTACAATTATTATCTTATTTGATCTTCACAACAGGTAGATGTGAGATAAGTGTTATTACTATACTCATTTTTTTCTCCATTGAGGACACTGGCAGGCAGACATTAAGTTAATAGTCAATAAATATTTAATAAATACTTATTGTATTCTATGCATTGGCTAAATACTGGGACTGTTGTTCATCCTTCTTTCTTGAAGAGGACCAATGAGTCAGGAAGGTGATATTTTAACTTGCAAATAAGTTGAATTGACGTGAGTTAAGAGTGTGCAAAGTTATCAGCCTCCCTCTCTGCTCCAGAGTCATTGAAATCTGGTGGCAAGACCACCAGACCAGCTGGTCAGAACAGCTAGCAGCACCAGGCTACAAAAAGAAAAAGAAAGACAGTCCCTGTCTTGAAGGAGTTTAAAACTCTCTCTCTCTCTCTCTCTCTCTCTCTCTCTCTCTCTCTCTCTCTTTCTCTCTTTCTCTCTCTGCGTGTGTGCGTGTGTGTGTGTGTGTGTGTGTAAGATAATACACAAATGAAATCTGAAAAATCAGAGGGTTAATTGAGAAGGGTAGGAGGTCAGGAAGGCATCACATTTGTGAAGTTAAAACCAAGAAGAGTACCTGATGGGAAATGAACTTATTTGGACAGTTCTGAGGACTCTATAAAGGGAATCTTTGGGAGTTTATTGCTCTTTTTTTTCTAGCCCTCCAATTAGAGGAGAAAGGAAAATCAGGGCATGGAAGTGATGTTGAGTTTTGAAGCTGAATCAATTTTAAATGATTTGTTCCAGGTCACATAACTAGGAAGTAAATTTGAAGGTTGAACTTGAACTCAGGTCTTTCTGACTCAATTCTAGATAGACATAATGCCACCTAATTTTCCTATCCATACAAAAGAATACCAAGTTTCAGGTATGGGTCTGCTTGAAGGATGCAAAGTAATTTCAGGATTGGAGAGAAAAGTAACAACCAAGTTGATGAGTGAAATGATGTAGGATATGGCTCATAAGTCAAGTCTTTAAGGAGCTACTTATTTTAAGGGGCAAAGGATAAAGAGGGAAAATACAGATTATGAAAAAAGGAAATAGCTGAGAGCTGAAATGTTGTGTTTGAGAACTACAGATTAAATTACAAGTTTATTAGGGAAGGTTTGATGTTCTGGAGATCATTCACTGAAATACCTCATATCACTCATTTCCTAAAAATTGTTGAGAATTTTGAATGCTGTTATTGTTTTGGGATGCTGCTGTATTATATAAATCACCCAAAACAGAAATATAGATTTAAAAATGCAAATATAACAAGAAGCATGTTCTATTTCTGTAAATTGAGGAAGACTTTAGGGTACAAATGGCACAATATAATTTTCATGTGCTGTCAATATTTTATAGTAATAAGAAAGGCTTATTAATAAAAGTGATATCATTTACCGTTAATTTGGCAGAAATTCTTGCTTCTGATTTAAATTTTAATAGATCTGTGGGAAGGGTGTCACATGTGGGTTCCCCCCCCCCCATTTTGTAGATGGTAAATTAAAGACCTGAGGATGTACTTATCATACTTCCTATCAGAGATATTTAGGGATATAAGAAATAGAATCCAGAACTCCTGGTTTTCTAGCCAATAATGACACTAAGAATCTTCACAAAATTTGCTAAGAAGGGAAAATTACCTAATATGGTGTCACTCCCCCCTCTCCAAAGTAGTGAAATAGTAGACAGAACCTTGTGCTAACTTGGAGACCAGCCATCTTCTGAAGGATTGTATTTAGTGGTTCTCAGTATTCTCTTTGACATAGAACATAAATGTGGTCAGTGTGAAGACTGCTGTTGGCCACATGCTGACTTCTGGGAGTTCTGTTGGCCAACATTTGAACAGAAGGGAAATAACACCTATCAACAGCCTATCTCTGAAAAGGAAGGAAAACAATTCTCCCTGCAGCACACACCAGTGAAAAGCTGGTTCCCTCTCTTATAACATACCCACCTGGTCTTTTGCTCAGGGCAAACCAGCATTGTAGTAAAAGAGCCCAAAGGCTGCAATGGTTCTGTGGGGTCAAGATCAACAACATAGTTGATTAACTAAATGAAATAATTGGTATCATGAGGGTGTATGTTTGGGAAGGTGCAGGTTAAAGGGCTACTGTGTTATCTAATCTCATTGGATTTCTTTTTAAAATCAATATAGGCATTTATTTTAAATAAACTTAACTTTTACAAGGTGACTAATGGGGATACAACAGGCTTTAACTTCCCTCCGGTGCTTTTAACTAGGCCAGGAAATCAGACCAAGACTCTGTGGGACATTCCTTCTGGTAAATCTGTTAGAGGAAGTTCCCAATGGGATTTTTAATTCTCTTGCACATGATTGTGGTTTTTCAAGTATCATTCCAAAGCTCCCCACAAAATGCCCGCTATGGCCTTCATGATACTCTTGGGGATGATTTGCAATGCCTCATTTTATGGTGTAAGATGCACCATGTAGTGTAAGAAGCCACTATGACATATGGTCTTTGTTGCATATGAGGATCCACTTTATTGAATAGCAGGTGGGTTGGGCTTGCAAGAAAGAGTTCAAAATTGCAGATACTACTTATTTCCATGTTCCAGTAAACAGTCAATAGAAAACAGTTCAGTAGCTGTTGAGACAAACTCATTATTATGGTATATTCCTTTTATAGGGAACCCAAGAAACTTACCTCAGCATTGTGATCTGTCCAATAAATGAATTATTCCAAGAAAGGGGAGAATATGACTAAAACAAAACAAATGAGCATTTTGTTAATGCCACAGATTTAAAAATAGGATACAGATGTCCTGAACTCAAAAATCCTAGTACTTTAATCAGTCACTTAGAGACTTGAATGGGCAGCAACAAACACAATCAAAGTTAATAGGCATAAATGCAAGTTCCTGCTTTTTAGTTTAAAAAAAAAATCAATAGAATGAGAAACTACAGTTAGATGCATTTGAAGAAGATCTAGAGGGGTTAGTGAATGAGAAGCTCAATACTAGTCAATGGTGTGGCAGTGCTTTCCCAAAGGCAATTTAGGCTACATTAGTAGAAATATAGTGTAAGGAATAAGGAAGTGATATACCTACTGTGTTTAGTTCCAGGGTCCATAATAAAAGGCTTGTTAAGATGATGAAGGAATTCATATGAGGGAAAAGGTTTGTTTAGCCTAGGGAAGGGGAAGTTTTTACAGAGATATGAAATCAATCTTCAATATATAGTGGATTATAAAGGGAATAATACTTATTTTGTATATACACACAGCTTTTAATGTAGTATCTATAAAATAGTGAATGCTTAATATGTTAATTTTCATTAATTTTTTCATGGATTGGACAGATAAAGTCCCAATATTCTATAAGATTTTTACTTCTCTAATAAGATGCTAATTAATTAGTCCAACACAACCTTAATAAAGGCCAATTTGCTTTATTTTATTCTTGAACCTTTGATAAAACTATTAATTCCAGCCAGTTTACCTAACCATCTGGGATTCTTGGTCACAGAGCAACTAAGGCAGATTGATGTCGATACATTGCTAGTATTGAAACCAAATTAAAAACTAGGCTTGTCCTTCATCTTTCCATTCTTGCCCTTTGTTTTTCCATTCTTGCCCTCTTCAGTTTTGTTGGACTTCAAGTGCATTGAGGGGAATATTGAGTAATTAGACTGGAAAAGTAGATTGGGGCTTGGTTGAGACAGGATTTAAATGCCAAACAGAAGAACTTGAATTTGCTCCTAAAGGTAACAAACCACTGGTGTTTGTTTTTGAAGAAGAGTGATATTGCCAGAAGTAAGCTTTAAGAATATCATTTTGACCACCATGTGAAGGATGAATTATAGTGAGATAGGACTCGAATGAAGAAGCTGAATTAGAAAAGGTATAATTATATAGGCTAGAAATAACAAAGGCCTGAATTGGGGTGTTGGCCATATGAATATTGAATAGAGGATAAATGTGAAAAATGTAAAAATAGAATCAACAAGGTATGGCAACTGATTAGCCATGAGACTGGTGGTTAGGGATAGTAGCTTTGCTCAATTAATGTCTTTAAGAACAGGCTAGATGACTAGCCTTTATGATATTAAGATTTTTTTTTTGTCCATCTTCAGGTTAGACTATATCAATGTTCTGCAAAGTGGAGGGACCTTCTGGGTGGTGATAGAATGATCCCAATAGAAATATGGTTTAAGCCATAGAAGTTATATGATCTTATTCCATCCAGCTAAAGCTTGTCCCAAACATAACTTATTTACCATCTTCAGCATTTTCCCACTCTACTTCCACCCACTTTCTTCTTTTTGTAGCTGACCTGAATGTTTTTTACTTCTTTCCATCACTCTACAATCACTAAGTGTGATTACTTAGGGAGTCTCAAACACCTATACTTCCCTGAAAACATTTTCCTTTGGTAGTATTTGTACCCCTATATCCTGATCAGCAGGCTGATCACACAGCAGCCAACTGATAAGTCACTCTTCGAAAACTTCTCCTCTTCTCCAACACACACACACACACACATTTTTTCTCATGAAAAAGAGCAAGTAGAACAAGATGGTATTTGTTAGAGCTGATTCAAGCTGTCTTCTACTTTAGAGCCATTTTAGGATGAAAAGAGAGACACATAAAAGGTGTTTTTAATAGTTAAAAAAGAGAGCTATAGTAGCCAAAGTAAAGGGCCAGGATATTTAGCAAGGACACAATACAACTTCCTTGCCTTGGTCATGCTGGTCTGTTGGTCACAAGTCAGAGGGAAAAGCTTTTCATTTCACATTCTCTCGCTTTTGTACTTAGGCTGCCACAAAGCTACATCAGTAGTTCATGCCTTTGTCTCCTGGACCAATTAAATCTCAAAGATGGTTTCTATTTTATTTGTGGCAGGGGACAAGACATTTGATATTGCTTCCATCATAGGTGATCTCTTAATTATCTTTTCCCACAAGCCTACCCATCCTCTAAATTTTTGTTGAGGATGCCATTATTTTCCAATCATGAAGCCTTTGCATGGCAACTTTAACGCTCTTCTTTCCATCACCTTACTTTTCACCAAATTTTGTTTTTATTTTTGAAACATCTCTTGTATTTGGACTACTATTCTTTCCATTCACATAACTGCTATACTAATTCAGATCCTCATTGCCATAATTCAGATCCTCATTGTTATAATGGCTTTCTAATTGGATGTTCTTAACTCAAGTCTTTACTCTCTCCAATTTATACCCCACCCAGCTACCTAAGTCATTTTATTACAATATGGTATAACTATGACACTTCTGTTTGCAATGGTTACCTCTAAATTGACTCTAGAATGAAATATTATTTCATCCTTTTTCTCATTTTTTTATTTCTATTTTGTGTCAGTTTCATAATGTACTATATTGTTAATACAGTGATATATGTAATTTATATATAAGTACCTACTAAAAAGTTTTTAACTGATGCAAATGTATGATAAAAAAATTGAGACCAAAAAACCCAACCAATTAATTAATGATTTTTGTAATCTCTCCTAAATTTAAAATTCTGGGAAGTGTAGTGACTTAAGGCAAATAATTTAGACCTTAGTTTCTTCATCTATATAATGAGAGGGTTCAATTAGACTATGTCTATAATCCTTTTCATCTCTAAATTTGATGAATCTATGGATTAGATATGTTTAAAGAGGAGAACTCTAAAGTTAGAAATTATCTTTTATAATTGCTATCTTAAAAATAGTGTTTTAAGAATTCATCTTAGAATCAGAGAACTAATTCAACAGAACAGACATTTATAAAGTGCCTACTATGTGTTAAGTTCCTGAAATGTAAAGAGAAAAATAAAACCACTGAGTATGAGAGTTAGAAGGGATCTCAGAAATGATCTGGCCCCAAATCTTCATTTTACACTTAGGGAAAATGAGGTACAGAAACTGGGGTGAACTGCCTAAAGCAACATTAGTGAGTGCCAGAAGCTATATTAGAACACAAGCTCCCTGACTCTTAATTTTTGGGCTTTTTATTTTGCATCTTGAAGTATGTGCAACTTTCCAGAGGACAGATTCAGAACCAGTGCAAAGAAATGAAAAGAAATAGATTTTTGGTTCAATTAAAAAAAAGTAAAAAAAAAAAACCTATTATATATATGCATCAAGGGTATAGCTGCTTTTGTGAGTAAAAAGTTCTTTTTAGGTATAAGGATTCAAGTAGAAACTCAATGACATGTCTTCAGATATCGTAGTTTTTTTCATAGACAGTTAGACTAGATTAATTTATTTATTGATTCATTTACCCATTCACTCATTCTAACATATATCTATATATATCTATATATCTATATCTCACACAAAGTTTAGCATTATGCCTATTTATGGAGTAAATGGATGAAAATATGAATAAAAATGTCCTAATATTATAAATGACTTGATGTGTCTTTTAAAGTTAACAAAATATTTTGAAGTTGTTTAGAATTAAATTACATAAATATTAATTCATGTTGAAAATGGTATGACTCATTGTCAAGAAGTCAGCCACAATATACAAGTATAGTTTGATGGCTGCAAATGATGCATCGTCTACAGTCATTGTCAGCAGGAGAAATACTGTGGTCCTTACCTCATCATCTTGGCCTTCATGTTGATCCTGGCTCCACCAGGCCTTCCTTAGTCTGCTATTATTCAACAGCTACCTGAAATTCAGTTTCCATGGCCCTGAGTTCAGAATTTCCAATGTTAGGTTTATAGATAAAGAGTTGTAATAGACCAAAGAAGCTAGCTAACTCCTTTATTTTCCAGTTGGAGAAAATGAACCCCAATGTTATTTGTTCAAGGTCACACAGAGAGTTGAAGGCAATAAAGTAATTAATAAATATTTATTAATCAAACACTATGTGCAAGGTCTATTATTTAGTGAAAGGAATTCCTTGTATGGAAATTCCTTCCACCAATGTAGAGTAGTAATTCATCTATAGTCTGTAGTTTCAGAGATTGATAGACTTGCCCATTATGATACAATTAGTATGTGTCAGAGACAGGGTTTTAAACTAGGTTTTCCTGAATCCAAGCCTGACCTTTTATTTATCAGGTTATGTTGAACATTCTTATAAGAGATAAAAATCAATGTCAATCTTCCCTCAAGGGAAGTACAGTTTAGGTGAGTAGCTCAGATATATACAAGACTGGATTTGATAGATGCCCTTTAAATATTACAGTTGATGCTACAAGAAGGAACAATATCTTTCTTTTCCATTCTTTGTTTAACATCTTTCCTTTTCATTCATTTTTTAAGCCTCTTGTTCCTTTCTTCTCATTTCGTTAGAGACATATCTGTGACTTCATCAGTGTGGTTACTCTATCCGCAGGTTGGATCTTTTAATATTTCCTTTTCCCATAAAACTGACTGAATACATTCAGTAATATTTTATTCATAGTCAATATGTAGACAAATTATTTCCTAATTGGCTCTTATTTAGTGAGATATTCTATAGTTAATTCTCAGCACATGCTCAGAGGTTTAATTTTATAGTGATCAACAACATGAGAGGCTATCAAGTTTTCCACGGAGTAGAGTTTTCTAGTACCCTAGTATCAACACTGAAGCCATCCATAATAAGGTCACATTATTTCCCAATATGCTGAATGGGGAAAAAAGTGCATCCTAAGAGAGTTTTTGAAATATATAGTTTGGCTCCAAAAATCCCTCATCACTTTTAATATAATATATATAGTATACATATTTATATTTAGTATAGTATAGTAAATGTAAGTAGGACTTGCAGAAAGAAGTTTGTGCAACTATATTTTTATACAGATGTCAATTATATTGAAGCTTTCCAAAAGGGGCACTAACTTTATTATTGACATAATAATAGGAGTTAGCTAACTACTATAATTAGCAATCAATTTTACTGTTAGATACATTTGTAGGCCAACCAAGAAGACACAAGACTGTACTTTTGAGCTATATTTTAGCTTTTCTGACAGGCTGTACTTGGATTTTCTTAAGGTGAAAAAAAAGAAAACTTTTAAGACATAAAAAGCCCTTAAAAATCAATTTGTTATTTAAGAATATATATATATGTACATATATATATTATATGTAATATATATGGAAATTTTATCACAAATGGCATATTACCAAATGAATTCGTATGCTATCAGAGTTGATGGACAGGAGGAAGAGAGGAAAAAAAGTATCTGCTTTCCTGTTTTTTTCTCTATTCTCTGAAAGATAAGGTTAGAAAATTATTTTCCAGAGACTTGTCATCATTTCTGAATATTATCTAGACAAGCCAAACAAATGCAATGTAAATGAGGAAATTTCAAATCATACAGATCCTGGGGAAATCAGGACTCTGATTGTCCAATTTCCTTTCCATATTCTGGATGTATATAATTAGGTTTATTTTAAATGAGGGAGAATGGTGGAGTCCTAAAGTTTTCAATATTAACAGTTTACATCATACGGCACTTTAATGATTCTGAATCAATTTTACATAAATATCTTCTTTGAACTTCATAATAACCTTTGGAAGTAGTTACTATAGGTATTATTATTTCCATTTTACAGATAAGGAATTTGAGCCCTAGAAAGGTTATGGTACTTTCCCTATGTAATTTTACCTAGAATATTTATTCAGAGATTAGAAAGAGAAGTTTACTGCCTCTGGGAATCCTTATTTTTAGTTAAGGTTCAGATTAAGAGCTACTTCTAACACTAAATCTTAATAGTCCCAGATTTCTCCTTCCCCATTACTATGTACTTGAAATGGCTAGATAGCATAATGAGTAAGAGTCCTAGACTTTGTGTCAGGAAGTTCTGAGTTCGAATCTTCTGTTAGACCCTTAATAGTTATGTAATCCAAGGCAAGTCACTTAATCTCAGTTTTCTCATCTGTAAAATTCTTACTGGGTTGCTGTGGGATCAAGTGAGATATGTTTAGAACTATGCAGCTAGGTAAGCTAGGTGGCGCCATACTGTATAGAATGTTGGGCCTGAAATCAAGATTCATGTTCCCAAGTTCAAATCTGGCCTCGGACACTTCCTAGCTGTGTGACCCTGTGAAAGTCACTTAACCCTGTTTGGTTCAGTTTCCTCCTCTGTAAGATGAACTGGAAAAGGAAATGACAGACCATTCCAGCAAAACTCCAAATAGTCACTAAAAGTCAGCTATAACTGAACAGTAATAATAATCTCCATACCTTAAAGTGCTACATAAATGTTAATAACTATTATTATTACTGGTGGTGGGGCTATTACTATACTACTGCTGCTGCTGCTGCTATTAATACTATGACATCCTCCTTTTCTCCTCCTTTCCTGCACAGTTCTGGTACTACTTCCAATAAGCCTTCTTTCCTGATTTCCCAGTTATTATTAACTATGTCTTTTTGTATATTGACTTGTGCTGATATTGTATGATTCAATAGAACAAGAGCTCTTTGAAGAGAGAGAATATATATATATGTATACATATATGTGTATACATATATATATATTTAAAGTATACACACACACACACACACACACACACACACACATATATATAGTCTTTAAATCTCCAGAATCTAGGACATTGAAAGTACTTTAAAAATGTCTATTGAAATGCTTCCTGACTCTATTTATATAGTGTTAACATTTTAGTTTAGCTCTCTATCGCCTTTAATTGATGACTTAAGGATTAATTTGATTTGTAAAGTGCTTTGAAGTTTATAACTAGCTTTTCATACATTATCTTATTTTTCTCCTCACAATAACCCTGTAAAGCAGGTAATGTATACCCTCATTTTAGGCATGAAGAAATTTAATGAGAGTGCTAGATGATGTTTTGGTGATCACATAGAGTGTGGATTTGAAATCAAGTCTTCTCTGAGTCCAGCTTTAATGTTTTGTTTTATTTTTTCCCTGTTATTCTATGCTATTCTCTAGCCAACATTGTGAAATTCATTGAAATTTACAAAATATTTTGATGCATTATCTTATTTAATACTTATAACAATTTTGTGTAGTAGACACTATAGACATTAACCACATTTTATAGATAAGGAAGTTAAAGGTCAGGGATTTAGAATCATTCAATTCAGTTTAAATTGAATTTTTTGATTTTATACAAATTGATTATTTGTATTAAAAGTGTCACATTGAGACAAGCACTGGCTCTGACATCAGTGGGTATAGGTTCAAATCCTAAGTTTGTCATCTACTACTTGTGAGACTTTGGGCAAATTAACTTAATGTATCTCAGGTTACTTTTTAAATAAAATTCATAAATTTTAAGAGGGTCTCAAAGATGCTTTCCCTTTTGTAAATCTATGCATCTAAGAATTCAATTAAAATATTCAATAAGCATCTGCTATAGTTAGTTGTCCTTTCCATCAACATTCTTTCAGGTACCTAGGGTCATACATAGCTCCAGAGTTAAGCTTTATTCGTTCACTATCATTCACTGTTCAATCAGTTGCCAAATCTTGTTAATTTCTACAAAATATTTCACAATCAACTATTTCTTCCTATCATACTCACATTACTATTTCATATTCTCATTATCCATTCCCTAGACCATTACAATAGCTTCCTAGTCTTCACTCTATCCTCTGCACAGCTTCCAAAATAATTTTCCTTATGGATATATTTGACCACATCGTTCCCTTAGGCAATTCTCTTATAGATCTCTATTGCCTCTAGGAAATATATTCTCTCTCTCTGTCTCTCTCTCTGTCTCTGTCTCTCTGCCTCTCTCTCTCTCTCTCTGTCTGTCTGTCTCTGTGTGTGTCTGTCTATCTCTGTTTCTCTCTCTCCTCTTTTATTTTTTTCTCTTTCGATTTCCCTACTCCTCTATATACACCCATATAAAGTATACATGTGTACATATATACATTTATGTGTACATATATGTATGTAAGAAAAGAGACAGAGAGACAGAGAGAGGAGGGGGGAGAGAGAGAGAGAGAGAGAGAGAGAGAGAGAGAGAGAGACAGACAGACAGAGAGACACACATAGAGAAAGAGAGACAGAGAGATGGGAGACTGGATTTTAAAAACCATTCACAACATGGTCCCAACCTATCCTATTAATGTCCTTTTATATTATTTCCTTTTCTACATTCTACAATCCAGGCAAACTCATCTTTATTGTGTTTTTCCCCTCCCCCCACATTACCCTTATCTCCTGTTTTTAGACCCGCTTTTGTCTTGTAGGCCCACCTTATTTTTTCTTCAGAGACTCTTTCTTCAAGACAGAACTCAAGCTTCTACATCAGACCTTTTCTGATCTTCCTAGTTGTTTGTGTTGTACCTTCTTAATTATATTATATTTATTTTATATTTCTTCAGTACATATTTGTATATGAATATATTGTCCCCCTTAAGAGAATATAATCTTGAGAGTAAAGATTGCTTTTTTTTTTGTATTTGCAGTCTTTAAGCAAAGTGTCTGCACATAGCAGGTGCTTGGTAAATCCTTGTTGATTGTTCAGTATACTGGGGCTAGGAACTCATAGGCAAGGTCTAAAATAAGAATTTAATTTTATGTTATAATTTTATTCTAAAAATCTACTCACAATTCTTTTCTATAGCAGGGATCTCATATGAGGCAAAGAATTTTTTTTTTTCTGTTCTCATTTAGTTGAGAATGAGTACAAAAGGGAGTAACTGAAGATAGCAATTGAAAGGTTAGCTTATAAGATTTTTTTGTTGTAACACTTGGGGTATATTATGAATGCTATAATAGAAGACTTATTAATTATTAGCTAATTCTGGTGAGGAGGATAGCATAATATTGTAACTCATGACACAATTTGATTACCACTGGAAATTTGAAAAATAGACTTGATAGTATGCATGATCTAAATGAAAGACTAGTCTTGACTTGGTAGGCAATACTTTGGAATATTTCATATCTAAACATTATTGAAGTTGCTCATAAGGGACAGATAATTTAATATTGACATAACCTTAAATAAATTGAAAAAGCATAAATCAGAGTAATGAGATTCATAACCCTGTTAATATTAATGGGGCAACCTTTTGGGAAGCATGGTAGAAAATCAAAGAAACTAAGAACTCTAGATGTAAATGATGAGATGAGTTAATGAATAAAAGATTGAGTATTTTGTTTCAGTCTCTTCCTAAGTTAGAGCTACCATTAGAAATTGTGCTTATATCAAATCAGAAAATAGAACATAAAATTCTAAGGAAAAAAATTACAATTTACTGCTCAAAACATCATGACCTGACCTCTTTAGTCTTTGTATAGAGGAATAGAATTCTTCTTAAATTAATCTTTGTATTCACCTCAAGTAACAAGGTTGGAAATCTTTATTTCCAAGGACTCCTATATCACAGAAGATGTTCTATTGCAATGATTAAAAATCCCTTTAACAATTGGTAGCATTTATGTTGCTATTTAAGTTTTACAAAATACTGTGTACTTGCTATTTCATTTGATCCTCAAAACTTGATGAAATGAGTGTTATTATTATTATCATCTCCATTTTACAAATGAAGCTGAGAGAGATTAAGTGACTTGTCCACTGTCAAATCTAGTAGATGTCTGAGCTAGAATTTGAACTCAGATCTACTGAATTTTCATATTCTATCCACCATGTCACTTGGATAAATCATTATCAACTGCTTTATCAGTCTATAATTTTACCAATAATGGAATAGCCATCATTTTAGCCTATAAAATGTTGAAGATCAAGGAATGAAAAAAGAAAGGAGGGGATGTTGTATCAATATCTATATAAAGAAAAATTTACTTGTAGAAAACATTGATGAGGATGGGAACAAATTGCTGAACAAAAATAACCAATTCCTTCCTCAGATAAGCCTAAAAAGGCTCTTAGCTAAATGGGTCTAAGTAGCAATAAATGGTTCTTTGCTTTCTAGGTTCAAGGAACATTCCTATTTATAAGATCAGCTGGATTTTAAAAAGGTAGTTGGGTTTGGTCAATTGAGCAATTTGAAAAGTAGCTGTTTATTGTATCATTTTCTTTACCATTTTTTTTCTTTTACCATCTTGGCTTGCAAACTGATTTGTTTGTGCACCATTTATTGGAGCTGGATTTTTAAAAATCAGAGTTTGAAAAGGTTTTCTTTCATTTTATAGACTCATACAGAGATAAAACATTAAGTTCTTACTGTGCCTCAAGTGATATGCTTAACATGGTGGGGTTGGAGAGGTGAGTGAGTGTTATGGGCCAGAACTCTGAACTTGAAACAAGGAGCTAAGTCAGTGGAATTGAGAAGACAATGTAATCATCTAGTTTAGCATGATTCAGTATGATAGATTTAATCTTACAACAAATAATGATTTCCTAGTGATATAATGATTGGTTTACACTCAGTATAGAGCATATAAACTAGAAGCCTCAGCTAGATAGATTCAGAGAGATTCAGAGGGCAGAGAAGACAGATGAGAGTTCAAGCTCTCAGAACCAAGGAGTGAGATAGGCCTCCAAAAAAAGCTAACCACCCCCAGGAAAGGAGACAAGATTTTGAAAGGGATAATAAAGGATTTGGACTTTAGCCCCTAGCTACTCCTGTGGTGATTACTGAACTGAACCGAAGGCTGCTCCCAGAGACCCCAGGAAAACTGAAAAAGAGAACATTACATTTTGGTGCCTGAACATGGGACCAAGAACCTACATCTATGAAATTAGGGCGAGTACAAGAAGGAAACTTTGTTAAGGGCTAAAGTAGTATTTTTAGCTAAAATGGGACAAATGTTTAGAAAGAAGATTTCTCCACTTAAAGGAAAATTTGTCGAAAGCTTGGTTAAACTCATGAAAAACCAAGGTTTGATTATAACTTGGGAGCAGATCATTGAACTGTTAGAAACATTACAATACACATCTCCTTGGTTCTCTAAGGAAAAAGAATTAAATCCAGATGAATGGAAATTAGTAGTAGAGCAACTATGTGAACACTACATTATTAATGGACCTGACTCAATTTCTAAAGAAACACTTTTTACATATAACTTAATACAATTGGCTTTAGGAAATTATATAAGTTATAGAATAAGGAAAAAGAAGAAAGTACAGGAGGAAGAGGAAATTTATAAACTAGGTGAAAAGGATGAAGAATTAGACAAAAAAGGAGTTAAGTACAATTCTGAGTGTGGTGCTTCACAGAAGAAGTTATTAGGGCATTCTCCATCTCATGACCCTCCCCAATCAGCACCACCCCAAAGCAGCATATGACAACATTACAAAAGGCATTTGTTAAGGCTAAAAAAGGACAGGATATATCTGATTTAATAAATGCATATCCTGTGATTGAAGAGCTTGACTCTTTAGATCAACAAAGGAGAAGATACACTCCTTTTGATCTGGAAAAAATTAAGGATTTGAAAAAGGGTTGCACTCTTTATGGGGCTACATCGTCTTATGTTAAGATGTTACTAGAGAATTTGGCTTATGAAATCTTAACCCCTAGTTATGGGAAATCTAGAGTAAGGACATGTTTAGAACCTGGACAAAACTTGTTGTGGCTTTAGGAATATAGTGAACTTTGCTGGATACAAGCCCATGAAATAGGCAAACTGTAGTTAATATACAAGTCACCTTTGACCAACTAGCAGGTGAAAGTCAGTATGTAGAGAATTCAGCACAGATTAATTACCCTATAGTAGCATATGAACAAATTGCTACTGATGCAATAAAAGCACGGGGTTCCCTCCCAGGAAAAAATTGAGGGAAAGCCTTCACAAAAATAGAGCAAAGTCCCAATGAGCTTTTTCTGATTTTGTGGGATGTCTGTAGACAGTTGTCACAAGAACCATTGGAGAAAATGCAGCTGCAAGAATTATAAAACAACTAGCTAAGAAAAATGCTAATGAGGTTTGCAGAAGAATTATATGGGGACTACACAAGGATGCTACTTTAGAGGGGAACATAAAACACTGTGCCACAGTTGGTACAAATGTTTATTATACCCAGACTATGATGAACATAGTAAGACAGGGTTCCTCTTGGCAAGTACTTCTAGAGAGACTTGTGAATGTTTTCAGTGTGGAAAAGTTGGACATCTGAGGGCTTGATGTAGGCAAAGAGATAGAGTGAAAAGACAGGGTGAAAGAATAAAACCCAAAACCCCATGTCCAAAATGCACCCGAGGCTTCTATTGGGCCTCAGAATATAGATTGACCAAGGGAAATGAGAGGCAGGGTCCAGCTCCAAAACTTCAAACAAAAAATAGGTGGGGCATGATGGCAGCCGAGGTTATACCTAGAGAATCTTTAGAGGCTCAATACTCTGATATGATCAATCACCAGAGAAGAAATCTGATAGAAGAAAGGGATTAGTTGATCAATATGCCAAAAAAGCATCAGATGGGAGAAAGGGATTACAATTGGGGAGAATACAGGTTTTTTTAACCTGACAGAAGAACAGTGTCCAGTGCAAGCAGCTTCAATATAATGAGCAGTTCCAATGTAATTGCCAGGTGATGAGAAGAGATTTAGAAAGTGGTAAATAGAAGGGACAGTTAGGTTAACTGCTTGGGATAAAGGCTTTGCTTGTATCTCTACATATGGAGAAGGAATCAGATGTTTGCCAATGAGCCCCTGGAGAGAGACAGAAAAAGAAAAAAACCTCAAAACAAAGGAGAAGACCTAAGAAACATCTGACACTGAAAAAGCTTGGCTGATAATGAAACTGTTACAGAACTTCAAAACCTGCAGGAATCATTGGATTTCCTGAGATAAAAAGGTTTTGTTAAAACTGTTATAAAACTTCAGAACCAGCAGGAATCATTGGATTCTCTGAGACATGATAAAATGATTGCAGGATTTCAAAACTTGCAGGAGTCATTGGATTCCTGGCACATGAAGTAATAGACAATAGATTCCTTTTGGACTATTTCTAGGACTTATGGACATGTATAATTCTTCATGTTGATTCATGTTATTTGTTACATCACTATTAGTCTGTGTTACTATGTGCTTATGTAATTTATGTAATTATGTGTAATACCTTTCATGTTGATGGATTTATGTATACCTGTTTCAAGTAAGACCCTTCAGAAACCTGCTAATCAGATTTGATTTCCCATTTTCCCTTGGTGTTTTCATTTCCTTTCCTGAGACATCAGAGAGGGTTTGATCATCTCCTTTTATGGTATTTTCACCCCTTTTTTGAGCAGTCAGGGTTATCACCTCTTTTTGGGAGGTTCTCATCTCTTTGAGAAGTCAGGGAGGTCATGAACACCTATGTTTTAAAATGAACACCTATGTTCTAAAAACAAAAGAAAGCAGGAGATGTTATAGGCCAGAACTCTGAACTTGAAACAAGGAGCTAAGTCAGTGGAATTGAGGAAATAATATAACCATCTAGTTTAGCATGGTTCAGTATGATAGATTTAATTTTACAACAAATAATGGTTTCCTAGTGATATAATGATTGGTTTACACTCAGTGTAGAGCACATAAGCTAGAAGCCTCAGCCAGGTAAATTTGGAAAGATTCAGAGGGCAGAGAAGACAGGTGAGAGCTCAAGCTCTTAGAACCAAGGCGAGAGATAGGTCTCTAAGATAGCTTAGTGGGCTCTAAGAAAGGAGACAAAATTATGAAAGAGATAATAAAGGATTTGGACTTTAACCCCTGGCTACTCATTTGGTGATTATTGAACTGAAACAAAGGCTGCTCCAAGAAACCCCAGGAAAACCGAAAAAGAGAACATTACAGGTGGGGGAATGTACATAAACAAGCAAACAGGACAGTCTTCATTCTCAAGGATCTTATGTTTCAATGGAGGAAAACAACACAAGAAGGAGGGCTGTTTATACAGTCTATAAATTAATGATCTCTAAAGTATTTCCCTGTTCTAAATCTGGGATCATGAAGTGGTGACTATCCAGAGGAGGAGCAGGGGATAAACACAGTTATATTTATGTGATCCTGGACTATTCATTAGAGTACATAAAACTTATGAATTCAAGCCAGGATAAGAGATACTATATCTCAAAAGATGCAAGAGAAGGTGATGATGTGTTAGTTACTGAATGGTCTTGAATCCTGAGTTTAGCTATAGGCTAAAGAATATAGCCATATGGAGAGTTATTCCCATATAATGAATGGCTATGTATTAGGAATTTGAATATCCTGCAATTACCAGGTAGGAATGGTCATGTTGTATAAGGAAGAAGTAGAGAGAGAAGAGATAGCTCTAACAGCAATTGCTAGATAATATGGTAATAATCTCTGATATTTTTGTGTAGTACTTTTCAGTAAGGTAGTTCAGTGGATAGATTTCCTGGCTTGGAGTCAGGAAGACCCATCTTTTTTTAAAATTTCAAATCCATCCTTTGACACTTAACAACCATATAACTCTGAACCCCATTTGCCTCAGTTTCCTCATCTGTAAAATAAACTGGAAAAGGAAATGGCAAAATATTCAGTACCTTTGCCAAGAAAACCCCTAATAGGGTCAAAAAGAGTTGGACATGACTGAAAACAACTGAGCAGCAACATGTTTTGTCATATCCATTTTACAGTTGAAGAAATTGAGACTCATAGAGACAAGACCTCAGAGTTAAGTGACTGTCACTTCTTGCCTCCATATCTGGAGTATCCACTTCCCTTCCTTTTTCCTTAGAGAGTCCCTCTCTTTCTTTAAGAAACAGCTCTGTATGAAACCTTACCTGACTTTTCCTCCCCAATTGCTAGAGCCCTCCCTTCACAACTACCTTGTATTTAACTATTTTGCATAGATTTTTAGTCATTGAATTTGTATTCATATTAAAGATATGTTTTCATACGTTTGTTTTCCCTGTTAGAATGAGAACTCATCAAGAGTAAGGATTGTTTCATTCTCTATACTTATATCACTGGATGCTTAGCACACCAATGCCTGACACATAGTAGGTGTTTAAGAAGTACTTCTTATCCAAGATGAAAGGATTTCTAATTCTAAATCCATTTCTCTTTCCATTATAACCTCACTCCCTCTTGACAAGAAACACAGAGGATTCCTATAGAAATATTATGCCTGGCACATTGATAGATGCTTCTAAACATATTGATGGCTTCTTCAATTCCTTTTTCTAAAATTAGGTTATTTAAATATTTTATTTCTTTTTTCTGTTAATATGAGTAATTTATATTTTTGTAAATATTCATCCATTTCATTTAGAGTGTCAAATTTATAGGCATATAATAAGACAAAATAGTTCTTAATAATTGTCTTAATTGCTCCTTTATTCGTGGTGAATTGATCCCCTTCATTTTTGATAATAACAATTTGTTTTTTTCTCTTATAAATGAAATTAATAATTGATCTATCTATTTTATTGTTTTCCTCTTACAAAACCAGCTTCTAATTTTATTTATTAGTTCAATGGTTTTCTTTTAATTTTATTTTCTCCTTTAATTTTCAGTGTTTCCATTTTGATGTTTAATTAGGGATTTTTAATTTGTTCTTTTTCTAGTTTTTTTTAGTTGCATGATCAATGCATTGATTTGTCTTTTCTCTATTTTACTGATAAAAGCAATGAGAGATATAAATTTCCCCCTAAATACCACTTTGATGGCGTTCCATAAAATTTGGCATGTTTTCTCATTGTTTTCATTTTCTTGATTTGTTTTCTTAATTTGTTCTTTGGCTTACTTTTTAAAGAATTAAATTATTTAAATCCCAATTAATCTTTAATTTCCATTTCCATTTTCCATTATTGAATGTCATTTTTATTGCATCATGATCTGAAAAGGGTATACTTATTATTTCTGATTTCTGCAATTGGTTATAGGATTTTAAGTCTTAATTTTCATGTAGGTGTCATGAACTACTAAGGCAAAAGAATATTTCTTTCTATTCCAATTCAGTTTTCTACAAAGATCTATCATATCTAATTTTTCTAGAATTTTATTCACCTCCTTAATTTCTTTCTTGTTTATTTTTGGTTAGATTTGTCTAATTCTGAGAAGGGAAAGTTGAAGTCTCCCAGCAGCATTGTTTTATCATCTATTTCTTTCTGTAATTCATCCAATTTTTCATTCAAAATTTTAGGTATCATATCATTTGGTGCATATGTGTTTAGGATTGATATAACTTTATTGTTTCTGGTAGCTTTCAGCAAGACATAATTTCCTTATCTATTTTAATTAGGTCTATTTTTGCTTTTGCTTTGTCTGAGATCATGAGTGCCACCTCTGCTTTCTTTGCTTCAGTTGAAGCATAATAGATTCTGCTCCAATCCCTTATCATTCCTCTGTCTGTATCTCTCTGCTTCAAATGTGTTTTTTATAAACAATATATTGTAGGATTCTGATTTTTAAATTATTCTGCTATCCTCTTCTGTTTTATGGATAAACTCATCCCATTCACAATTATAGTTATGATCACTAATTGTATTTCCCTCCCTGATATTTTTTACTTGCTTATTCCCCATTTCTTATCCTGTCCAATTCTCACAAGTATCTGCTTTTATTCATTACTCCTATCTCCAATCATATAAATTTCAATCCCTTCAAATGTTCATATAGATATATAACATGAAATTGATTATCTTGATCATAACAAAGCTTTCTTAATGAAATCCACCATTATTTTTAATGGGTTGACCTAATCAGCCAGACTGAATAAACAAAGAGAATGAAAGATGTATACTTTCAAGTAATGACAACCAGTCATTTGGATTTGAAGGTTTTTTTTTTCTTTCTCCTTTCATTCCTTTCTATCTTTTTCTCCTAATTCACTTCCTCTGACATATACACACATACACGCCCTGCAAATATGTATGAATGTGTTGGCAAATTCTAGACAATGATTGGTACAAAGTTGAATAAAATTAGAAAATGAAAGCAGTTTGCACTTGGAAAATTCTGCTTTGGAGTCATGTAAAAGCCCATCTCTCTTATACTAACATCCTCCTTTATATCATGGAAAAATATCATTTTGGAGACAAATTTCAGATTATACAAGGATAGTAGAAAAATAAATAGTGACTATTACTATCTTGTAGAACATTACCGATGATGAGGAATGAAATCTGAGAAATGGAACAAAAGATTTATCTCTAAGGACTATAAAAGGAGATATAATAATCAAGTATTAAGACAGAGAAAATGTAAAAAATGGAATTCTGCCCAAGACATTAAAATATCTAGATAAAAGTCTCCTGTATGTTGGGCAGATCAATGAAAATGGTTGGAGAGACATGAATGAGAATTAAATGGCATAAAAATTGATCTAGGTGCTTTTGATCTAGATGCAGGAGGGTAGGAAATACCTAGGAAATAAAAATTGATGAAAATACAAAAATAAAGATTTACATATTTACTCAGAAGACCACATGCTCGCATATTCACATATATAGACATAGAAGCAGAAAGAGACAGGACAGAAAGACATTTAGAGGAGGAGAAAGAAAAGAAGATGAAGACAAAGGAAGGGAGGAGGAGTATGAGAGAAGAAGAAAAAGAGAATTTTTCTGCACAAGGAAACTTGATACACTTTAAAAAAAATTTTTATTTAATAATTACTTTATATTGACAGAATCCATGCCAGGGTAATTTTTTTACAACATTATCCCTTGCACTCGTTTCTGTTCCGATTTTTCCCCTCCCTCCCTCCACCCCCTTCCCTAGATGACAAGCAGTTTTATATATGTTAGATATGTTGCAGTATAGCCTAGATACAATATATGTTTGCAGAACCGAACAGTTCTCTTGTTGCACAGGGAGAATTGGATTCAGAAGGTAGAAATAACCTGGGAAGAAAAACAAAAATGCAGATAGTTCACATTCGTTTCCCAGTGTTCTTTCTTTGGGTGTAGCTGCTTCTGTCCGTCATTTATCAGTTGAAACTCAGTTAGGTCTCTTTGTCAAAGAAATCCACTTCCATCAAAATATGTCCTCATACAATATCGTTGTCGAAGTGTATAATGATCTCCTGGTTCTGCTCATTTCACTTAGCATCAGTTCATGTAAGTCTTGCCAGTCCTCTCTGTATTCATCTTGCTGGTCATTTCTTACAGAACAATAATATTCCATAACATTCATATACCACAATTTACCCAGCCATTCTCCAATTGATGGGCATCCATTCATTTTCCAGTTTCTAGCCACTACAAACAGGGCTGCTACAAACATTTTGGCATATGCAGGTCCCTTTCCCTTCTTTAGTATCTCTTTGGGATGTAAGCCCAATAGAAACACTGCTGGATCAAAGGGTATGCACAATTTGATAACTTTTTGGGCATAATTCCAGATTGCTCTCCAGAATGGTTGGATTCGTTCACAACTCCACCAACAATGCATTAGTGTCCCAGTTTTCCCGGATCCCCTCCAACATTCATCATTATTTTTTCCTGTCATCTTAGCCAATCTGACAGGTGAAACTTGATACTTTTAAAGTAATAACTTCATCAACACCAAAATCACCTTGAAAAGAGAGCATTGGAAATATAGAAGTGGAGAGTTGGTATTCATAACATTATGGGTGATAATGAATTTTAAAATTTGCTCGCTAAAGACCATCTGCTTTATTTTACACAATTTATCTTTTACTTGTAAGAATAGGTGTACTTTTTATAATGAAATTCATTTTGCCAATATATTTACTAAAATTTATTAAGAAATAAAGCAACAGGACTACTTTTTTTCAAATTTAAAATTGTTTAGTAGTACTAATAGCAACCTTTATTAAATGCTTACTATAAAGGGAAGAATATTCTAAACAATGAAGGCTTTGAATTTTGTAGATACTTGGTATATATAGCCTTGATTGATGAATGAGAGTTAAAAGAGCCAGAAAAGATTTAAAGGCTTAAAAATTCATATATAAACAGAGAAAAATAAATGACCACAACTTTATCAATATAGTTTTGCCTACACTAGTGCATTTGTTTCTTATAACTACCCTGTGAGATAGCCTTTGATTAAAAAAAGCTATAAGGAAAGAAAGAAACAGACATTTATCAAAAGATTATTTTGTGCCAGGCATTATGTTGAATTCTGGAAATTATATATATGTATATATGTGTGTGTGTGTGTCTGTGTGTGTACGTGTGTGTGTATTAGACAAGACAATGTGCAAAAGCTGGAGGACAGAGGGAAAGATACCTAGCATTGAGGCATAATCTCAAAATCTAAGAACCAGGAATAGGAAAAGAAGATTAACAGGCTTGACTTCGCCACAAAATCAAAGATCCAAAAGGAACTCACTTTGGGAAGAGGGGGCAGACCTTACAGAAGGGTGTTTTAGGAGAAAGGTCATTGGGTGGTTGGATGTTTCAGGACAAAGAGGACTTGGTTGCAAAGCTATAATAGCAAAATAGTTCAAATAGGACAGAAAGAACATAGGCTCCTTCCTACTTTCACAAATAATCTTTTGATCCTAAAGGATCTAGGTATGCTGAATATTGAATTTGAATCAGAAGACAAAGTCAGAATGAAAAGTGTTTTTGTTAATGTTATTTAAATCTCATTTTGAATTCTCTAAGCATTTATCTGAATGACTTTCTTCCCTTTTAGAAGAAGCAAAGATATATAAAGAATCCTTAAAAGGAGAACTTTTTATGTGGTTTAGTTGTATAGAAAAATCCTGAAATTGACAGCAGAAGCTTGATTTACTACAAAATGTTTCTAGAAATTGCATCAGGAAGATAAAATGCATGTTTATGTATTTTCATAAGCCCTTTGACACCACAGAAATGGTACAGAAGTTAAAAGTTCCTAAAAATTGCCTCAGGAAGATAATATGTATATTGATGTATGCTCATGAGGTGCTTTGATACAAAGTTACCAAATAACCAAAGTTAAAAGATGAATAACATTTTAAATAGGCAATACAATTGCTTTCTTTAAAACATTGGGTAAATAATCTAGAAAGTATTTTTATAGTTTTTTTTTCTGCAAATAAAACAAGAAACAAATATAATGCTTACAGTAACTTGATTTTTTAAATACAAACTTTCTGTTTGGTCCAGGATTGAATTTCTGGCAATAATATACTCTGTAGTATGCTGGACTTAAATTCTGTCTAAGAAGTCTCTTTACTGCTTAGAACATCTGCAAAAATAATTGTATCTGTAATGAACTGGGAAGGGATTTTCCCCACCCCTTGTTGAAGGATGAGGGCTTTGACAGGGGTAAATTTCTTTGCCAGATTTTTTGTTGGTTTGGGAATTTGCCTTTATGTCACTAGAGAATGCTTCACAACTGTGGGAAGTCCTGAATTCCAGATTCTTGTGGATTGGGATTGGAACTTTATAATCTAATCCTTGAAAAGTCTGACTGTACAAAAAAGAGCATTTTGAGAGGCAGTAGGGAAAGATGAAATGTGATAAAGCAAACATTTGAGGAGGGACCTGGCATTCCTCCCTGTTTGAAAATTTGATTACTACAGCTGTTGTTCCTAAAGGATACCTCTTCTCAGTATTGTTGTTTGACTTGGAAGTCATTCTTCTATTATCTTATAATATCAAAGAAAGAAATGAATTTAGAAATGTAAATAGGGAAGAAAACTTTCTGAAGATGTTCCTAATTAATGGGCGAATGTTGAAAAAAAAAAAACAGTGAGGAGGATAAATACATGCTATGGAACCCTGAAGGAGGGCCCTGGGGAGAACATCAAATCTTGTCAGAGAACCTGGTTTCAATTTTTTGGGTTAGTCACTTATGATCTTGGGCAAATCTTCTAAGATATCTTCCAGCTCTGAATCTTTGATTCACTGATATAAGTACTCTCTGTCTTTATCTGTCTCAGCCTGCTTGTCTATTTGTGTGTTTCTCTCATACATATACACACAATACATGTGTATATACATCACACAAATACTATTCATGAGGAATAAAATTTAGGATTGCTGTCTCATTGAAACATTTTTCTCCTCTCAGTTTGATGTAATTATTGTATAGTACATCATCAGATCTACTTAGTTTTTTAATTGCATGTTCCTAAAGACTTACATTTGAACTTATAATTTAGGTTTCCAGAATGTGGTTGCTTTGAATCCTAGAGGTAACCTATAGGTCTACACTTTTAATACAGTAATTCATGAGTCCCTACATCTATGTTGAATTTAGCTCTTAGCAAAGGCATTTGCTTAAGTGACATGCAGTAGTAGTAATTACCAAACCCTTCTCCATATATAAATGTGGGGTGTGATCTCCCATAAATGCATCTAGGAAGAATGACATCAAACTTGGAGTATAATGGTAGTGAGTATGCCATGTAGAATGTATTTGTGGCAAAGGCACATATTCTGGTATAGCAGAGCCAAGAATTCATTTCTTTTTTATAGAATGTTTTTTTTTTTTAATTAAAGCTTTTTATTTTCAAAACCTATGCATGGATAATTTTAACATTGAGTACTGCAAAACCTTGTGTTCCAAATTTACCCCTCCCTTCTCCCCCCTTCTCCTAGATGGTTTTATAGAATCATTTTTCCATGTTCCTAAAGTCTTTATCTGGTTTGATATCTCTTCATGGCCTGATAGTCTGTAGTTCCCTTTCAAAAATACATAGCATGGTGGACAGACAGAGAATGAGACATTTCTTCCTCTTTCCCTTTTAGGAGTCTGCCTCCTCCTGCCCCAACATATACCTTGAAGTATTCTACTACACAATTGCTTTAAGTTTTGATTGTTTTGACCTTCTCAGAGTTTAATTACTTAAAGCCCCAGAGTCTTAGATAATTTGCTTTTGCAGTCAATCATATTGTTTCCATCTTAAGTCAATCAGAGAGGTGTTACACTTTCATAAAGGAATAGATGCATCATTTATAGTTCATTTAGCATTTCATTAATATCTTGTGATTACATTCTGAACCTTCTGTGACTACATCAATTAAGAGGGGTGTGTGTGTGTGTGTGTGTGTGTGTGTGTGTGTGTGTGTGTGTGTATTTTGTACATGGTGGTGGTGGGACCCCCCCTTTACTAGTTTAAAATACAATGCTATGTGAGGTCCATTGAGGGAGCTCAGGGAAGACTGCATGGATATAATTGAATACAATTTTTTTCATTTTGTATATGGTTAATTGTCTGCAACCATGTACAGTGGTTTCAATAAAAAAATTATTAGGAATTAATTCTTAAAAATATATACTATTTAAATATTTGGTTTAAAAACACACACACACCCATTAACTTCTTTCATTTGCTTTTATTTAATTATAAAAAAATCCAAAGACAAATATTTCCTTTCTTTCTGAACAGATGAGAATAAAGACATGATTTGCAATGATTTAAATAGAAAGCTATCCACTTTCAACATGGAGTGATGGATCCAGGAAGGAGTAAATGGGGGGAGTTCTTCTTTAGTCAAACTTTCACAGTAGAGCTTTATTATTTTATTTGGAAAGAGCTCTCAAAATATAAGCTGTATCCATATTCAAAAGTAAATACAAAAATACATTTCAAGAATAAATAAAAATTATTTTTGTAGTTCTTTACCACTTCTATTACATAAGAAGGATTAGATATGGAGTTCAAATATGTCATAAAAATGTGACATATAAAAAACTGGAGAGACAGTTTTTGGGTAATTAATCATTTTATTAATTATTGCTAGTGGATAATTAATTAAAAGGGTCAATGGCATTCTTGAATGTCAAAGAATCCCCGTGGAACCCACTCAATGTTTACATGCTCTTAGAAAAATGGGTGTTCCTGAGAATGGCAGTTAGCTCTGATTGGTTAATGAAAAATTAATGAATATTAATGAAAAAATTATTAATGAAAATTAATGAAAAAATTAATGAAATTAATGAAAAAATGAATATTATAATGAGAGGTGGGCCAATTCTAATGAAGTTCTTGTCGATTGCTTTGGGCAATCTAGACAATTGATCTATCTCTACCAAGAACAGAATATAATGGGCTTTCCTACTTGGGTGGCATCTAAACAAGATTGAGGAAAAAGGTAAACCAATCTCATTATCAGCTATGTCTTTCAGATGCTAGTTTGACCTAGAAAAGATCTCGGAAGGGAAAAAATAAACCCTGAATCTACCCAATAATTGCTCATTTAATAATTATTTCTTTCAGGTCCAAGTTCTTCCTCTGTCATTTACTAACTGTGCTAATAAAACTGAGGTTCCTCTATGTAAAATGGGGACAATAATAGTTGAGGTGCTTATATCACATGACTATTGTGAGCATAGAGTATTTTGTAAACATCTAAGGTGCCATGGAAATATATTTTATTATTACAAATAAATAAATGATTTAAGTGTAAAACAAACTATAAGAAGTAATAAATAAGCTGGTAGCTCTTAAAACAGGACAAGATAAAATATATGATCAATATCTAAGAGTTTGCAAATCTCTCTTAAGTTCCATGTCATTCAGTTCTCAGCCTTATTGGACAAATTTTCTTGAAAGAATCAAAGGTACACAATGGAAGGAAGAATAGTCAAAGGTATCATCCAATTCACTTTTAAATTGCTCTCAAGAATGAAAATGTGCAATAGAGGGGAGGAGAAATCTTTGGCAAGACCAGTGAAGGAATTATACCACTACAGGACCTCAAAGGGATGAGCTATACATCTGATTCTGAAACAGATAAGAGAGATCAAGCCAAACACAAAAAAAAGAGAATTGAATTTCAGGACTTGTTCTACCCTGTATTGAGTTCAAATGGGAAATGGTAATCATTTTGTAATCACAAAACATTATATAAAGTACAATATTAGATTCTAAGATCAACTGAACAAGCATTTATTAAGCACTTATTTTGTGCTAGGTATTGTACTGCTAGGGATAAAAAGAAAATCAAAAACCAGTCCTTGTTCTCAAAGTATTAATAATCTAGTTGGGAAAGCAATATTCAAAAAACAAAACAAAACATAACAAAACTATACAAAAATATATAAAGGATAAATTAGAGGTTAGCTCAGAAGGAAGGCACTTAGATTAAGGAGAACTGAAAATGATCTTCTAGAAAGTAAAATATTAGCTGAAATTTGAAGAAAATCAGGGAGACCAAGAGATAGAGATAAGAGTAGAGGGAGATTTAAGTAGCAGGGTGAGGAGTGGGGGGAGTTCAATGAAAATACTCAGAAATACATTAATAGATTTACAAGAAGATGGCATTTTGTGGACACATATATACATGGGCAGGGAAGTAAATATTATAGAGTGTTTTTCAATGGCTTTGACTGGGATAGATTTATACATGTATAATCAAGACTAGCCAAATATTTATGCTACTAAAGAAAGTATATAATTATGCTGACAAGTCTCCCCAATACACAGTGACATGTGAGAAATGAATCTAAGATTTGTACTTTAGAAATACTGACATCTTAACTTGTCTCCCAGATTGTTATGGGGAAAGTGTTTTATAAATCTTAAAATGCAGCAGACATATGAACAATTATTGATATTATAAACACAAATAATTATTTTAATTAAAACATTCAGCACAAAGTTTAGGCCAACTACTAAAATATCCAAATACGTGTTAGTTATAAATTTTGAATAAGTACATATAAACTACATGAAAGCGCTGTTGTTAAAAAAAAAAATCTCCTTATGAACAACAAATTGAACTTTAACATAATAGTGAAAATTGTAGATATCCACATTTTTATTCAGTCTTTAAAAAATCCCATAGTTAATTCTTATTCATGTGTAACTGACTACTGTACATCAATAGTATTTTCAATTCTCAAATCGATAGCCTAGATGTTTTCAGAAAAAAACTAATTAGTCTCACTGAGGGGTTACTGTGTTAGGCAGGGGAAAAACCCACTGCTACTGATGTATTGACTGCACAGTCAACTGGATGGAAGCAATTTTTATCCTCCCCCTAAGAGGTCAATTTAAGTGCTCTGGGCAATACATGAGAGGTATAGAAGCTTTAAGGACTATGTCTTCTGTTGTTATGCTTACTGCTGTTAATAGCATTTGGTTTAGATTTAGGAAAATCACACATTTTACTTTGGATGCAGATTTTGCCAAAATGCAGTGGGATTGTTCAAAAGTTAGGATATGTCTGTGGATTATATCATACAATCTTAAAATAGATCCCAAGCTAGTAATGCTTCTTTAGAGCCCATAATGGAACATTCCCACTGAAATTAGAATAGGTGGGTAGATTAGATACAGTTCCCACCTTAAATGTATCGAACACAGTTTGTCTTCTAACCCTTCTTTGGTTCAACTATCAGAGCAACAGAATACATATCCACTAGCTGTAGCAAAATGAAAGTTAAGTAAGCTCTTAGAGTCATATGACCAATGAATGTGTCAAACCCTTATCAAATACAATGATTTTAATGTTTGTGTGATTAATATTCTTTTCTATTGGCAGCCAGACAACTAGTTCAATTTTTATGTATTTATTTTAGAAACTATTTCTAGTCAGACATAATAAGTGATAGTATGGTTAAGGATCGTTGATTTTTGAGCTAGAAAGAAACTTGGAAGCCATTGGAAAACCACTCTTCATTTTAAAGATGAAATAGAGACATGCCCAAAGTCACAGCTATTAGATGTCTGGGGTAGGATTTGAACCTAGATCTTTCTTACTTTAAGTCCAACTCTTTATTCACTAATCCCTGATCCCTCTTATCATGAAGGCCTAAAATAATTACAACATGTAAATAGTAAATCTGAATCCAAATCAATGGATTAATTCATTTGAAAATAACAAAAACTTGATATTCAGTTGTTTCAGTCATGCCTGATTCTTTGTTACTCCATTTGGAGTTTTCTTGGCAAAGACACTGGAGTAGTTTGCCATTTTTTTCTTCAGCTCATTTTACAGATAAGGAAATTGAGGCAAATGGGGTTAAGTGACTTGCCCAGGATCACACAGCTAGTAAGTGATGTTTTTAGGTTATTGCAATTCTGATTTAGAGCTGCAGTAAGAGGTAGAAGAAAGACCTAGATAAAATCAGAAGAACTGATAATATTTGGCTCTTCCATTTATTACCTATGTAACTTTGGGAAACTCACCGAACTTTTTTGAAGTTCATTTTCTCGATCTTTAAAATGAGGATAAAATATTTTTATAACTTACATCATAAAATTATTAGAAACAATTGATTTAACATTTATTCAATAAATTGCTCTCCAAATGTAGGCTATTATTGGCATGAGTCTATTTTGACCTATTTTGCATTATATTAAGTATATGGCACCTTCAATGCTTTTGGAAGTAGATGGAATGCAAAATTATAGAATCATACTGTTAAGTATCTTGTACTCCAAATTCATTTGTTAGTTCTAAGTTGATAAATGAGTTAATAAATAAAATGTTATTTTCAAAGATATGTACAATATTTATGTATACATATATGACATATTTACTAATATATGTACAGAGATGCATGCATATGCACACAGACATAAAGATACACATCCATGCATCCATGCATAAAATTGCTACAACAATAAAAGAGGTTGTAAGATTATATGATTCAAAACCAAGTAACATTATTGGTAGATTAATGCTATTAAAACAATGTTTGTGTACATAAGTGCTTGAGATCATGAACTGTGTAGTTTATCAAATACAAGCCAGAATCTTCTCTCCTATTTAGAGGCTAGACAAAGATGATATTGGAGTCTCCAATGTCCATCGTTCAACTGTTGTCATACTTTTTAGCTGTATGGTTCTGGGAGACTGCTTTAATATCACTGATTACCTACTTATACATCCATAAAATGAGGATACATGTAGCAAAAATTTACAAAATGGTTATAATGATCAAATTACTTTTTGTACATATAGAGTGCCTTGCAAAATTTAAAGCAATAGTCAGTAATGATAAACATTCATTAAGTGCTTGTTATGTGTCAAGGATTATATTAAGACACAGGGATACAAAGAAAAAGTGAAAAGGGTGCTTCTATTCTAATCAGGGAGAAAAATATAAGCAACTATGTACATATAAGATATGTACAATACAAATAGAAAGTAGTTCTTGTTTATCCTTCATTTTCCAAGAGGACCATAACATTAGAGAAGTGATACCATGACATAAAGTGAATTGGATTTCAAGGAGGAGGGCTGTGCAAGGTCACCTGCCTCACTCTCCCCTCCAGAGCTATCTGGGTTCAGTGGCCAGATATAGATCAGGATGACTGGAGATGGCCCTGGATACAATGGAAAACTTTAGTTTTTTTTAAGTTAAAATCTTTAAAAGATCTCAGTTTAACTGAGGCAAATGCATGTTTCATGATTAAGTCTAAGTAAGAAAAGAGGCAAAGGATGTTTTTTTTAATTAAAAAAAAAACAACAAAAAAACAAAATCTCAAAACAAAAAAAGAAATCTAGTAAAAAAAAATCAGTCTGGGAGAGGAAGATACTTAGGGTTTCTGGCCAAAACAGAAACAACTGCTATTTACATTCATTTTGAAGAAATCATCAATGGAAGACAGACAGAGTAGATGGATTTAAGTCCTTAAATAAGAAATCTAGATGTCTTCCAGAGGATTCAGAGAGCAAAATTTACATTCCTTTGGGCAGAGCACCTGCAAAAAGGAAAAGGAAAGAAAAAGAAAAGAAAGAAAGGAAGGAAGGAAGGAAGAAAAAAAAGAGATATAGAAAGAAAAATAGAAAAGCTTTAAGAGGAAAGCACTGAATTGATGGTGATGGTGTTAGGTGGAACAAAGACGAAGGTAGGATTTTAGTTGAGTTTTAAAGGAAGCCTAGAAAAGAAAAAAGATGACACAAAAGATATAAATAGAGTGGCTGGAAGGAAAAATAAGTGCAAGGCATTATCTGAGTGAGAGGAGGTGGGATGTGCATAAGGAAAAACTTTCTTTAAAAGATAAACTTTGAACTGAGTCTTGAAGGCTGCCAGGAAAAACAGGAGGTGAAAGTGAACAAAAGCAATTTAGGCTTGGAGATGGGGCAGGCAATAGAAAGACCTGGAGGTATGGAGGTAATAGCCATAATTTCACTGATTAAATAATTGCTTTATCCTTGCAGATGACCAGTTCATGCCTTCTCATTCTGTTTAATTCTTACTAGTGACTTTCAATATTTTCAATACTTTCCTTTGGACCTTTTTTGTATTTTTTAAGGTATTGACACAAGACTTTGTTATAATTCACTCACACTAGCATGGAATCTGCCATTTCCCATATAATTAGGCCATCTGATGAGTATGAACTAGTGTTTATATGTAAGATCTTCAGAATCAAGATATAAAGTACAATATATGAATAACTTTCATTCTTTTCCAGAAATGTATTTCCTTTATGCCTTTGCTTATATGTAGGTGATTGGTGGTATTATGCTATAGATCCCTTATTCTCACCATATTTCTCTCATAAAATTCTATGATTCCTGGAAGATTTTTGTTATTAGAAAACTAGATTTGTGTCCATTAACTTTGGAATCATGGGACAGGTTGTGTAGTTTCTCTTTTCCTCTTATTGAATCTAGATATCCATAGATAATCATCTCCAGTTTTCTTGGAGTTTTTGTTTTGTTTTGTTTTATTATTAACTCTTTTGAGAAAGTAGGGATTCTGTATTTTATAATAATTTTTATTACAATTCTATGTAGAGAATTCAGAAATAGGAGAAAGAAATCTTAAGTTAGATCCAGAGATGAAAGAAGATATAGGAAATTCTCTGAGATTCTTGATAGTAAGGATTATTTCATTAATTGTATGTGTATTCTCAGTGCCCTCCATAGTATCTGGTATGTAGTAGGTGCAACAAATATGTCTTGGTGAGTTGATTTCTGGATGATGTTAAACAGAATTCTCTATTAACCAGCACTTCTGACCATTTAAAGTTGTGTTGGATGCTTATAATGGTATTAAAGAGACCCTTAGAGATTCTGAATTAAGAACTCTAAGAATGTGAGAAATTAAAGGGACCCCAGAAATCATTTCATCCACCTTGTTTATGAATAGGAACCCCTTCTACAATATCCTTGACAAATGGTCATTCCTTTTCATTCTAAAGATGGTAAACTCAGTTATTTCTAAGGCTGCCCTTCTACTTTTGGAGACTACTAATTGGGACATGTCAAGCTCAAAATTTACCTCTCCTGTCCTTTCCTCTCTTCTATTGTTACTAGGTCACTTCTCTGGGACAAAGCAAAATAAGTATAATCTTCTTTCACATGATAGTCCTTACTTTAGTTGGGAAATAGTTATCACTCTCTACCCAAGTCTATCCTCTATAGGCTAAAAATCCTTAATGTCATTAATAATTCTATGTCCAATTTTCCCACCATGCCATCAACTTTCCTAAGGGCACATTTTGCTTTCTAGATTACCTTTCTGAAATGCTTTCCTTCAAAATGAATATAACACTCCAGTATAATTCAACTGAGGACTAATAAAGTGAAACAATTATTTGACCCTTACATAATATTATAGAGTTAAAATTGGAAGGGATCTGAAAGGTGACTGATTCCAACCCTTTCACTCCTTCATTCCTCTCTGGGCCTCTCTGAACTTCTTTGTCCACCATTCCTTAACAAGCTTCTCACCCTCAGTTCAACAGTCATTTTTTCAGTCGTACTCAACTCTTTGTGACCCTGATGGGGCACAATGTGCCCAAACTCACAAAATATATTTGGATTTCAAGACTGTTTAATACAGTTTAACAAATGTTGGGGAGTGAAGTAGAATCCCCAAAATTTGAGTTGAGTTTTAAAGGAAGTTGTTGTAAGGTATCTCAAAAGAATTTGTAGGCTTACACCATCTTCAAATCAAGATGCAAAAATTTATTATTATGCCATTGACTGGTAGACTGAGTTCTAAAAAGGGAGTTTTAGTCACTAACATTGAGCTAAGTTTCCTAGAAGAATTCACCATTAACAAGGGGGAACGTGCCATTTAAGTCAGGCTGGAGTTCCTGATGAATTAGCTATTGTGCTGCTTAGTAAGTAATTATCTCATCTTTAAAATGAGGGCCAGATCTGGGTAGCACAATGGGTAGAGGGCTAGAAGTGAAGTGAGAAATATCTAAATTCCGGTCCTATTTCAGAAACTAAGTAGCTATGTGATCCTAGGCAAGTCACAACCTCTTAGTAATTTTTTAAACTAGAATTCAAATCAATTTTTATTCTGCCTCCAGTTTGTATCAACTTACCAACCTCTCTCAGACATTGGAATGAATTTTGCTTTCTAAAAATTCAAGAATGGAAATTCAGTCTAGAGATGAAATAGGAAGGAGATGATGGCAAGAGCTAGTCCTGATCCTGGCTTATAATAATGGTATATGGAATTACTTTAATTATAAGGATCTCATCAGGTATAGGGAAGCACCCAGGTGACTCAGTGTATAGAACTTGGGCTTATAGTCAGTATGACCAGAGTTCAAATTGGGCCTCAGATACTTATCAGCTGTTGGATCCTTAGAAAATCACATAACCTCTGGAAAAGCAAATGGCAAACTACTCTAATATTTTTGCTAAGAAAACTTCATTGACAGTATAGTCCACAGGATCAGGAAAAGTTGGACACAGGTGAATGCCCAAACAACAACATTAGGCAAATGGCAGACTAAGATACTAATGGAAGTAAGGGGTATAGAAATAAATGGCCAGTTGACAAAGATATTATTGATTAGACAGATTGGTAGAAATTCAGGTAGTTATAGAATCTAGATGAATATGGTGCTTAGTAATACATTAGACAAGTTATGGGTAACTTGAGCAGTTAGGATTAAGGCCTAGATTTCAGGCCATATAACATAAAGGTCAAGGCCTCAGTCATTGGCTCATGTGGATAGGAACTTAATAGAAAAGACAGTCTTTTTATCAAGGTTAGGGTCCTCTATATCTGGAGGGCTAAGTAGACTAGAATCTTATCTATTTAAGGAATATATTAAAAACAGAAACCCTATTGGGGGAAATAAGGTTACTAGAACTAACATTGTAATGACTGAGGAACCAGGCCACAGGGTCAGAAGCAGATTGACTTGATATCGAGTGAGAGAACTACTGATTATAATTCTTTCTCTCTCTCCTTACTAGTCTTAAAGCAAGACTAGGTTTTCAGGTGAGGGCTCAGCATATATCCTTGTCAGGGTTAGAGATACACAGAATAGCTCAAGAATCAAATTAGAAAATATGATATAAACCCATCATTACCCTTTGCAAGACAACTTAGAGCTTCCTGATGATGGGTCAATTCCATTCTATGTAGTTAAAGAATGACCTCCATGCTAGAGATCTATCTACTAAAGGTGCAGAAGGAAATCTCAAAAAGTTCCTTATCTGGGATAATGTAGCAAGGCAATACAAACTAAAATTCAATAAGCTTCTGAGGATGTTGCTTTTTGTACAAAATCCATAATGGCTTAGATTTTTAAAAATTCCTTTGCCATCAGCTCTTTACCTGCCCATTAAAAGCACCTGTCCCTATGGATTTTCCACACTGTAAAAGTTTCCCCATTATTCTTTAATCAGCATGCAGCAGCTAAAAACTTATTAGTTTTGTCTTTTCCCAGATACAATGGGGATGAATTCTCTTCTGGGCATCCCTGAAGTGAATCACAGTACGTAAACATCCTATAGATATTGATATATTGATTAAATAACAGTCTACTTCATATGACTTTGATCTTTTTCTTCTTTTTTAAAAAACAACTCATTGTTTCAAAGGTTAAACTGGTGTAAAGAATATCAGGGCCAAAAATTTAAATAGTGATTTATATAAAAGAGAATAAGTATATTTATGAATATTCTCAGAAAATAATTATGAAGAAATTTTTAGCACAATCAAGAAAAATATAAAATCCTCATATCCTAGTATCCTAGAATACATATAGCAATGTGATATACCATATATATATATATATACATATATATATATACACATATATATGTATCCATTTTATATTACATATGTATATACAAATAGCCCAAAAGTTGTCCTAACATTCCCATGCAAAAAATTTCATAGATAATTTTTGAGAATACTCTTCATAATTGACTAATACATAATATGATAATTCCTTTTTAATGGACCCAAATCAAGGAATTATAAAGGAGTCAGTTCTGTTCTAAGACATGGAAGTCATTCCTCTTTTGAACTATCCTGGTCATCATGTTGTTTTTATACAGGAAAATATAATTTGCAAAGAAATTATGGTTACATGCCACTCCATCAGAAAAAAAAATATGAAGAGGGTTAAGAGAATAAAATCAACAACAACAAAAAACCAAATATGAACACCTGAGACTTTAAAAATTTTTATGATAATTCCTTTTTAATGGACCCAAATCAAGGAATTATAAAGGAGTCAGTTCTGTTCTAAGACATGGAAGTCATTCCTCTTTTGAACTATCCTGGTCATCATGTTGTTTTTATACAGGAAAATATAATTTGCAAAGAAATTATGGTTATATGCCACTCCATCAGAAAAAAAAATATGAAGAGGGTTAAGAGAATAAAATCAACAACAACAAAAAACCAAATATGAACACCTGAGACTTTAAAAATTTTTTTCTTAGCATATTGACAATGAGTTATAGATATTGATAGGTTGCCTTTCTGGAGAATGATGAGAACTAATGCATTGGCTTAAGCCAGATATGTGCCAGAGTCAAGAAAATCTGAGTTCAAATCAATAGATGTGTGAGACTCCTAGCAAATCAGTTAATCTCTCTCAGCCTCAATTTCCCCATCCATAAAAGGGGAATAATAATAATAGGATTGTTGTGAGAATAAAAAATGAGATAATAAATATAAAGTGCTTTGTAATCCTAAAAGCACAATAAATACCAGCTGTTTTATCCTTTCTATTTTATTTGTTGGTGAAGCAATTGGGATTAAAAGAGTTACAAGGTCACACAGCTAGTAAATGTTAAGTGTCTGAAGTCAGACTTGAAAGCAAATTCTCCTGACTTTAGGGCCAATGCTCTAACTATTCAACTACCCTCACTATGCTTCTCCTCTCTTCCCTTCCCCCATTATTTTTTCTAAAGGAAATAGTGATTACCTTCTTCTTTGGACCATCATTATGGATTTTTTAACCTTTATAAAAACACAAAAATTTCATACATTGAATGTTTTCTTGATAGCACAAGAGAGAGCTTGACAACTTTTAATACTTTTTGAAATCCACTTTGATGTCTGACAGCGTGATAATGAAATATCTATCACTGGTTGGTCTTCATTGACAATTTTTAGAAATAAAAGAGTCATTTAAAAGAGACAAAAGGAAATAATGATTGGGAAAGTTATGCTATTCATTTTGGGGACAGGGGTGTGGAACCCACAAGTATCTGTAAGAATGCCCTATTCAACAGAAAATGATAGATATTGATGGCGATCAGTGATGGACATGGACATGCCTTGGATCACTATTGCAGCACATCTGAAACTTCAAGGTGGCCTCTTTGATGTGGCCCCATGGGGAGGGCCTACCTCTCATACCGATAATGTAGTGATGATCTGCTAATAGGGAAAACATGTAACCCAATATGTCTATGTGGGAGCATTGGGAGAACTCTAGATGTAATTTAGAACATGACCTTTATAGTCAAGAAGTTAAATGAGTTAGTATGCATATAAATTTTAATTATCATTAAATCTTACTCCTTTTGGTGTGTTAATAATTCCCCATTCTTAATTGTGAATGAAGAAAGAGAAGATTTAAATGAAAACTTTCCTTGGGCTTAAGGATGGTGTAAGAACCGATAATTTTAGTCCCTTGGTTGATTGTTTTGTCTACATCTGTATGTTTCAAGGAGGGTCTGTGGACCCCCATTGGTCTACTGAAATTCTGCAGGTGTCCCTGGCAGGGGTCTGAGAAAAAGGAGGTCAACATTCAGCTGGGTGGTCCTAGCAAGGGATAGCCAGGAGCAATAGATTTGGCCTTTGTGGAGAGGATTGTATGTGTAATTATGTATGTGTTTGTGATTTTTATTTATCTGTGTTGTACCTATAAATTTTTAGACATTTTATATGTGCCCACACTGGGAAAAACTGACCTCTGTCTTACTTTTCATTATGCTTCCATTAATCTAGTGAGAGGATAGGGGTATAGAGTAATGTGTGAATGCCGATAAGTTGGGAGTGGATTCACAAGTATAGTTTTTTTTTTTTTTAAATAAAGTCACTGTTTTCATGTTTTCACTGAATACTTGAAGCCCACTCACTGACAAATTATATTGTTCCATAGAGTATTAGAAAACCAAGAATCTTCTCTTTCACCTGGTCAAAAAAAAATCTAAATAAATAAATTGCTACCTGGCTTTAATCATTGAATGGGTATCACTTCAGTCAAACGGAGAACTTTTGAAGACTTTAGCTTAAAGATCTCCCTCTGTATCCAGGGCTATCTCCACTTGTCCTGGTCTATATTTGGCCACTAGTCCCATGTGCCTCTGGAGGGGAAAGTGAGACAGGTGACCTTGCATAGCCTCCCTCACTGATGCATATCATAGCATCATCTTCCTAATACCATGGGACAAAAACAACAATAATGAAAAACAAAGACATATTACGCTAAATATTAGGAGATCTATATTCTGGTCTTATATTTGCACTAACCAGCTCTATGACCTTGAGCAAATGACTTCATCTTTCTAAACCTCATTTTCCAAATCTTATAAAAGGAAGGTTGTGGATTAATTTGTCTATATAGTCCTTTTGACTTTTTTCTTCTAATAGTCTAATTATCTTCAATCTCAAAAAAGTTTGAGAAACTTGAGATCTGTGATTCCAAGAAATTATTTGATTTGTTTTATTCTCCATTTGGAAATATGTAGATACTGGTTATATCCATAAAGCTTCACTGCAATTATTATTAAAAACTTAAAGAATCGTCACCTACAAAACATTTGTAAGTACTGGAAACAAATATCTTTCCATCAAATTGCATTTCCTTTTTATTCCCAACTTGTTCTGTTAACCAGCAAATAATTGAGAATTCACTTAAGCCAAATAGCAAAATGAAAAAACAAGAGGACAATCAATTCCCTTCCATTCATTTCCAGCAAATATTTATTGTTTATTATGCACTCTTTGCACTAATGGAGTACTGAGGATATACTGGCAAAAAATGAAATAGCTCTGTTCTTAGGGAACTTTCATTCCATTAGGGAGATACAGCAAGTTTACAACTTAGGTGGAAGGAAATGACAGATGTTGATGGTGATCAGTGATAGACATGTTTCAGATCACTATTGAGGAACATATGAAACTTCAGGGTGGCCTCTTTGATGTGGCCCCATGGGGAGGGCTATGTGAGACAAAATGGTGAAGGGGGGCTAACAACTTGGATAATCAGGAAAGGCTTCACAGAAAAAACTGATATCTTGAAAAGGAAAGATGGTTTCTAGAAGCATGTATAAATGCTGGAAAAGGCTTAAAATCCAGGACTTCTTACACTTTTTCCATTTGTGACTCCTTTTCATCTAAGAAATTTTTATGTATGGCCCTAGGTAGGTATATAAAAAAGTATATAAATTGAACATTTACTGATAATAAATCATAATTTTGAGACCTCCACATTCAGTTAAGACTTCTCAGATGGGGTCTCAAATCACAATTTAAAAGGCTTTAATCTACTCTAATCTCTCTGTTTTATAGATGAAGAACCTGAAGTCCAAAGCTGACTGGTCACAGCTGGAATTCTGACTCCAGACTAAGTAGTCTTTTGACTATATCACTGTTTCCCAAGTCTGAAAGTCCAATCTGTGATGGGGTATGTACCATTTTTGTAAATGAATGGAGGAAGGAGCTATAACTCAGAGAATGGGCAAAAGCGGGGAAGGAAGGGGCTGGAAAAATAGTGAAGAGCCAAAAGGAAGGCCTTAAATGGCAATCTGAGGCATTTATTATATGTGAGAGGCAATATGGAACCCCCTGAGGATTTTGAGTAGAGGAGTAACATGATTACATCTATGTTTTAGGAAGATTATGACACTATTTAGAGAGAAAATAATATTTATAAAGTACTTTGCAAATCTTAAGGAACTATATGAATGCTAGTTATATTGTTGTCGTTGTAGACTGGATCATAGATGGGACACACTGGAAGCAGGGAGACCAATTAGGAGACTGTCTGGAGAGAAGTGATGATTGTCTGAAAGGGTAGAGGCTGTGTTAGTAGAGAGGAGGGATGTATCTCACAGGTTTCATGGAGGTAGAATCATCAAGACTTAACATCTGATTAGATATAGTAAGTGAGGGAGAAGGAAAGAAGAAGATGACTCTGAAGGTTTGAACCTGTGTGGTTGGGAAAATGATGATGCACTGAGTGAAATAGAGAAGGTGGGAAAAGATGTGCATTTAGGGAGGGTCATCACAACCTGGAAAATAAGCTTCCAAATGGCCACATAACTAGTTTTGTTGTCTTTGTTAGATTAGCTAAGACCAACAAAAATATGTTAAAAACAGGATTGGCTTGTTATCCTGTTGGCAGATTATTCTGATAATACCAGATACCAAGAACAATGATAATGACTCATATTTATGTAGTGCATTTAAAGCTCTTTCCAATAGAGTATCTCATTTAATCTTTATAAATATCTGAGCAGCAGGTATTATCATCCTATTTTATAGATGAATAAAATGACAGTCAAAAGATGAAAAGACTAGCTTAGGGTTACATAGTTAGTTGGTAGCCCAGCTCTGACAGCTATTCAACTCTTCCCCAAGAGGTCTGTAGGAAGTATCCCAAAAGTCTGACCATAGTTTTAAGCCACTAGAGCTAATTATTGTAATTATTAAAACTACTTAAAACTATTAAAGCTTAAAACTACCCTAAGATTTTGGGGACATTCTATATTTCAAGCAATGTCAAGTTCTGATTTTATTTGCACGAGGTGAATAGAGTGGATGTATGAAGATCTCAATTACTATTCTTCTGTTATTTCTTTTTAACTTTGTAGTAGAAACATATATTCTCTCTATATCTATCTATAGATATACAAATATTTATAGATACATATATGTATATATATATGTAGAGAGAGAAACAGAGACAGAGAAAGAGAGAGAGGGAGAGAGAAAAAGAGAGAGACAAAGAAAGAGACAGAGGGAGAATGAGAGGAGAGAGATAGAGAAAGAAAAGAGAGACAGAGAGAGACAGAAATAGAGAGATTCACAGAGAAAGAGAGAGATACATAGAGAGACAGAGATACAGAGGGGTGTGTGTGTGTGTGTGTGTGTGTGTGTGTGTGTGTGTGTGTGTTTGTGCATATGTGCAGATATCTCCTTCTAGTTTGTGTTTTAGGTGTTTCTGCTTTGTGACATTTATCAATTGTGTTTTTGTTTTGTCTACTAATTCTTTCTACTTCACTTATTGAATTAAGACTTTCTTTTAAGGCCAAACTTAGTGTACTTTGGAGGATGATTTTAGGGACTTGTTTAGTTTTGCTGGGGCAAGGAATGGGGCAGTTAGTTCAACAAGAATCTTAGGGACAACTCAGTCCTGGACCTGTAAACTTTCTGTAAGACTTCAGATGTCTGATCTGGGGTGTGATCTGATTGCTGCTCTTTCAGCCTGCACTTGGTAGGCTCTTGACCCCATCATTAGTCCCAGTAATACAACTAGAGACTTGAGCCTGGTCGGAACTCTCATAGAGATTGGGTGATCCCAGTTTTTGGTCAGTTAGCTGGGAGGCTCTACAGGTTCAAAGGGGGGTCCTTACTCTTGCTTTGGGGTTGAAATAACATATTAGCAAGCTCTTCCCTGGTCTATATTCACTAGGCCATTGCATAGCTGTGGACCACAGGTCCTACTCCTGATGTGTTTGAAGGCTCCAAAATGTACCACAAAGTTATTTCTATTTTTGTTCTTTGCCCTGCGACACAGTTGCTAGTTCCAGCCCTTTTAGAATTCTAGGAGGACCTTCTTCAGGTCTTTTTGCCTAGACCCATTCTCCAGTAACTGCAGGCCTTTGGTTGTTTTTCTGTGATGAGCTGGGCTATAAAAAATGACCTACTGGGATTTATTCTTCCATTTCAAAAAAACAAAAAAACAAAAAACCCAAAGCATTCAGTGTGGTGTTCTTCTTTCATCTTTTTGAGACTAATTGTAAGAGAACTGGTTATACTATTTCTTCTTCCTCTGCCATCTTTTACAATCACTAGTAGATAGTTCATGAGAGTCTCTGTGACCAAAACTTCATCTGTCTGCAACTAATATGGTGGTGAGCCTCTCCAAGTTTTAGCTTGTCTTTGATTAACAGGTATAGTCTATGACTTGGCCTATAGCTAAAATTTTCTTGCTTGGTAGAATCAGCAAGAGCTTAAGTTCAGCTGACTGTGGTATAATCATTAAGAACCTGGAGCCATCCCCATGATACAATGGGTCTTTAATTTGAGCAAATCTTTTGCTTCTTAAAATACCATCTTGGAAAAGTCATAAAAATGAATGACAAAATTTAATCCAGTAACTTCTGAGTACTTTGAAAAGGCAAAAGTTGTGAAAATAGGTTGCTTTCAGATAGACATTTGCAAAGACAATTTTTTAACATTAAACTTCATGAACTTTCTGTAATACAGCAATATGAAGTCTACATTATACAGGCTATTGGTAGTAGGTAAACCTACCAGAGGTCAAATATTATCTTTAAGATGTTCAAAAGTAAGGGAGAATTTACTGTGGGTTTCCTCTACCTTACCAACCTTTTTCATTTAGTGGAACAGTTATATAAATTGTTCAATTTTCCATAACCAATTTTCAGCAGGATCTGAAAAAATATGATCTTTCCACAGGTTCAGGATGACAAATATTACATAGAAGCTATGTTTTGGTTAAGAAAGGTGTTGATGAGATGATTCAGGCCAGTTTGAATGGTCTTGTGATAAAGAAAGCCATCTGCACCCAGAGAGAGGACAAGGAGAATTGAATGTAGACATAGTATTTTCACTCTTTTTTTTTTGTTGTTGTTATTATTGTTTGCTTGAATTTTGTTTTCTTTCTTATTTTTTCCTTTTTGATCTGATTTTTTTTTTTTTGTGCAGCACAATAATTGTAGAAATATGTATAGAAAAATTGCATGTTTAATACATATTAAATCACTTGTTATCTAGGGAGGAGTCAGGGGAAGGAAGAGAAAAAAATTAGAACACAAGGTTTTATAAGGGTGAATGTTGAAAATTATCCATGTATATATTTTGAAAAATAAAAAACTTTAAGTAAAAAAGAAAGAAGATATTGTTCAACTATTCAGTCTTGTTGATTCTTCATGACCTCATGTACCAAAGCATAGCAGGTTGTTCTAGCCTTTACTATTTCCAAAAGTCTATCTAAGCTCACATTCATTTCTTCTATGACACTATCTATCAATTCCATCCCTTGCTGTAACTTCTCCTTTTGTCTTCAATCTTTCCCAACACCAGGGTCTTTCCAATGAGTTCTGTCTTCTCATTATGTAGCCAAAGCATTTAAAATTCAGCTTTAGTATTTGTTCTTCCAATGAATAGTCAATTAATTTCTTTAGGTATGGACCAATTTGATCTCTTTGCTGTCCAAAGGACTCTAAAAATCTCCCTCACCACAATTTGAAAGCAGTGAGAATAGGACATAGAAAAGAACTAGCTTGACAGATCAGTAAGGGTTTGAAGTTGGAGAAGGAGAATGAGCCAATTGTTGAAATCTGAGGTGAAAACCTGAATGGGTGAATTAGAATTATTTGGGTCTCTTATCATTTTTCCCCTTAGGCTATTACAATGGCTCAGTAATAGGATTCCCTGCTGCAAATCTTTCTGTACTCCAATCAGTCCTCCACAGAATTTGACAAAGTGATTGAATCTCTCTTAAATACAGAAAGGATTCAAAAAACTCCATGGCTTCCTCTTGGCTCTTAAGAGAAAAAATAAACCATTCTATTTGCCTTCTAAAATCCTTTACAACCTGGGCCCTCATATTTTTACACCATTTCCTTCAGTCTGTCTTCTAGACAAAAGACAACTCTCTTCATGACCCATAGCATTCCTGCTCCATCTCTGTGGTTCTGCATTGGGTATTCCCTATACTTGAAATACTTTCCCTCCTTACACACCTCCTTGTAGAGAGCTTTTGTTCTTTCAAGATATACACAATTTTTTACAAAACACTTTCCTTGATCTCTTCAACTTCCAGTGCCCTTCCCTTTCTAAAAGAGGCTAAATTTATTATTTCTTTGGTACAAGGAACTTCTGGGTGAGGCTTCTTCTGTCAATGGAGGTCAGAACGGCCAGAAACCCTGAGGGTTTTCCCCTTCCAGATTAAATTTTTTTGGTGTGGCCCTAGGTAAAAGAGGTCATTTTTGCCTGAATTCTTACCTATCCTTAATCACTGATTGGGTATTGCTTCAGTTAAACTGAGACCTGTTGAAGGCCTAGCTTAAAAAGACAAAGGATTACCATTATATCTGGGGCCATTTCCAGTTTTCCTGATCTACATCTTGCTATCTGGAGTCAGATGGCTCTGGAGGAGAATGGTGACTTTACACAACCCACCCTCACTTAAGTCTAATTCACTTACATGTCATAGAATTATCTTATTATGTCATTATTATATCATTATAATATCATGGTCCTCTTAGAGAATGAAGGGCAAACAATAATAATTAACAAGAAGATCAGTACCTGCTCTACAACTTGTAGCTATAGAGTGTAGTCTAGGTTAATGAGAGGTTAAGTGACTTGCCCAGTGTTACACAGTCACTACTATATAGGAAAGTCTTCTTGGATTTTAATCATTTCTTCCTATCCATTGTGCAAGTCTTTCTGTTCCTCCTTAATTACTCTGTATTTAGCTTGCTTTTCATTATTTTATATTTATATCTATTTGGATTTATCATATATAATATGATATCAAATTATAAAATAATAATATAACAAAATAAGATATATCATATTATAATGAAATAATAGTTATATAATATTTTAAGGTTTGTGAAATACTAAACAATTATGATCTCATTTTATCCTCAATAACAAGACTGGGAGGTAGGTGCTAGTATTAGCTTCCTTTTCCAGGCGAGGAAATTGAGCCACAATGAGCTTAAGTGACTTGCTCAGGTTCACATAGCTAATAAGTGTATTTATGCTTAAGTATGTGCATATTTAACTTACCTTTTAGAAAAAGTTTCTCCAGGCCAAGAGTTGTTTCATTTTTTGTAGTAGTATCCCCATCTCTTAGCACCAGCACCTCGTACATAAGCAAGTACTTAATAAATATTTGTTGGGTTTTTTGATTGATTGATCATGCTGCTTCTTCCTCATAGGAAGTTCCAGGAATTCCAGCTTCTGGTCCAATTGGGACCAGCCAACATAGACCCTAAACTCATAATCATACCATCACATCTGAACAACTGCACCCACCACAAAAATTACTTTGATCATCTGGAAAGACATTTTCTCTTTCTTGCTTTAGTGACAATGAGCTGCATTTGAGCGTGGAGATGGGAAAACTCTTGGAGTGGTCAAAACCTACTGAGGGTCATTTTAATATGATTGATTGTTAAGAAGTACCAAGCCTTGTGTTAAAAGAGAAAAGGAAAAAAAAAACTCATTAGAATTTGAGATAAAGCTGAATATAGATGAATGCACAGAATTGAATGTTAAGAAGATTAAGAGGAGCCCTGGCCAAGTGTTGTTATATTCCATTGGGACTACCCTAATGCGGACACCATCCCAATCAGTGGTACCCAAAGGCAATTTTTACCTCTGTGTATCTATCCTGCTGGAGAGTAAACTCTGAGTTTGGCCAAAGGTAACAATAAATATTAAAACCTTTATTATCAATGTTTGATAGAACCATGAAACATTTATCATTATGTACTGTTTCATTTTCGGCAAAGAAGCAGGTGATTTTTTTTTTAAAAAGATTTTATCATTAGGTCATTTAAAAAAGATCTAATTATCTTTCTACCAATTTCTCTTTGTTATCTCTTTCTATAGCAGGGTAAACAAAGAAATCCTACCTTGGAAGGAAATAACACTTGCTCACAGTAAAATAGTTTGTTCAAAATCAAGGTCAGTTGTAGAGAGGCTGTTGTGTTTTGACTCTTTTTAAATTTTCTGTTTAACCCCCTTCACTGTGTAACTCTGAACAAGCTTTCAGTGGCTCAGAAAAAAATGCATTCAGACATTTTTGCAGTCACAAAAGCCCAGTTTCCAGTGATAGGAAGAATTAACAAGAAAATTTCTTCAGCAGGCACTTAGTAACCTTATTACGTGGGGTGGTGGAGATGGTAGTGGTGGTAGGGAAATGTCTTTCTGTGAAATTAAAAAGAAAAAAAAAACCCTTGAGCATTCTGAATGTAACTGCATATGTATTTGTTCTATTTTGTCTGGTCATATAAAGCAAGTAACATAATAAGTTGTGTTTATAAAATACGATTAAGGTGAAATTTCTTAAAATATCTTTTACAATTAACCTTTAGAAAATTATCTTTACACAAGTTGACGATGAACAGTTGGCCTTGGTCTTCCTTATGTGAAGAGAATGAAACACACATTTTCTATACATGTATTTATTTTGATAAGCCAGTTATTAAAAAGGTTCTGAATTACTCCAGAAAGTGTGGAATTTACTTTGTTTTTATTGGAATGTGTGAAGCTCAGGATAGATTGTAAGACCTCACAGAAAAATAAAATGTCAGTTCTGGGAGATGTTAGCTGATGTTCATTGGTTCTATGTGGGGGAAGTGGAATTGAAAAGGTGTCTATCACTTAACACAGGGGTTGGAACATGGTAAGCACTTAAGAATTTCTTGCTGACTGACTGGCTGACTTGCCTCCTGAAAAAAAGCAGTTACCCTGCTTCTGGTGGATTTGAACTACAGCCTCTGGAATTTATTGCAGTTTGGGATCCAAATGGCTAATTGATGGGTGTTCTTGGTCCGATCCTATATTGGGAATATGAATATGAATAGTATGAATACATTACTATTGGAGGACCATCATCCTCCCCATCCCCCAGGCTCATGTTCTAGGTTTTATCATCCTGATTCCTTCCTTTCACTACCTATATTCAATTGCTTGTCAAGGCTTGTTGCTTTTTCATTTGTAAAATACTCCCTTCTGTCCTGTGATATTGAGACTTTATTTATTAGTTGTTTTTCTTTCATGTTTGATTCTTTGTGATCCCATTTGGGGTTTCCTTGGCAAGGATACTATAATAATTTGCTATTTCTTTTTCCAGCTCATTTTAGAAATAAGGAAATTGAGACAAACAGGGTTAAGTGGCTTGCCCAAGATCATATAGCTAGAAAGTTTCTGAGGCTGAATTTGAATTCAGGAAATTGAATCTTCCTAACTCTAGGTCTGTCACTCTATCCACTGTGCTGCTTAGCTGTCCTCTTTGTTGCTATTATCTCTGCACAATTACTCATTTCATTGCAATTGAACTATTGATAGAACCCACTAGTTGGTCTGTCTGCCACAAGTTTCTCCCCATTTTAATCCATTTTCCATTCAGCTGCTAAAGTGATTTTCCTAAATCTAGTTCAACTATATCACCCTCTTCAATAAACTTCGGTAGCTTCCTATTGTCTCCAGAATTAAATATAAAATTCTCTGTTGGTCATTAATGCCCTTGATAACTCCCCCCCTCTGTCTCCCTTCTTCTATTATGCAACACACATACTCTTTGATTCAGTGATACTGAATAGTGTTTCATGAATAAGACTCCATCATTTTCACTTGCTGTCCTTCATACCTGGAATCTTTTCCTTTCGTATCTCCACCTTTAGATTTCCTTCAAGCTCCAGCTAAAAATCCATTTTCTATAGGAAACGTTTTCCTGATCTCTTTTAACACAAATTCTTTTCTTCTGTTGGTTATTTCCCCGTTTCCCTATATATAATTTGTTTGCATGTATTTGTTAGGATGTTTGTTGTCTTTTAGGCAGTGAACATCATGGGGAAACAAAGAAAGGCAGAAGATAGCTCTTGCCATCGTTTCCCCAGCAATTAGCCTGACAGTGAATAAGGGACTTAAATGTTATTTGATTGACAAAACATGGTTTAGATTTGGTGAATATTGGTTCTTTTCTACATCATGCTTGATTTATTGTTCCTCTATCATTTTGTTTAGAATGCTGAACTTTCCCTTCCCACCCCATTCCCAGCCACAGAGATCTGGCTGGGCCATGACACAAGAAGTTTAGAGATCATTTAGCCCAATTACTCTTATATATGGGACATAACTAGAGAGTACAGTAGAGAGATGCTGGGCTTGGAATCAGGAAGACTCATCTTCATGAGTTCAAGTCTGCCCTCAGATACTTTCTAGCTGTGTGACCCTGAGCAAATAATGTAACCCTATTTTCCTCAGTTTCCTCATCCTATAAAATGAGCTGGAGAAAGCAATGGCAAATCACTCCAGAATCTTTGACAAGGAAATCTCAAACAAGATCAGGAAGAGTCAGATATAACAACAAAGAAAAAGAGAGAAGGAATGATTTACAATCGTATCACCAGGAAATAGAAAAACCACAACTGGAATTTAGGTACCTAGACTTCACTTTCTAATCTCATTCCATTACACAAAGTAATGTAACAATATTAGCCAATAAGTCCTCTTTAACCAGAGTTTGTTGTATGAGACTTTTAAGCTTAATTGAAATAAAATCAACACATTACACAAAATTATTTTAGTTAAACATTATCATTGTCATAATTATAATAATAATAGCTAGCATTTATCTAGCACCTACTATATACCGAATTAGCATTTGTATAGCACTTACTATGTAGTAAACTGTTTATAATATTCTCTCATTTGACCTTCATAACAATACTACAGGTGTAATTATTCTCCCTTTTACAGTTGAAGAAAACAGAAGCTAGTTGACTTGCCCAAGTTCACTCAGCGCGTAAGTCTCTGAAGACAGATTTAAACTCAGTTCTTTTTGTCTCCAAACCTAGTAATTTACTCACTGGGCCACTTTCTGGCTCACTGGAGGAGGCAACATGGCTTCTTAGATAGAGTGCTATCATTGTTATCAGAAAGAACTGGATTTGAAACCTGCTTAGACATTTACTTAGCTATGTGATCTAGGACAAGTAACAAACTCTGTGGTTATTAGACTTTCATTTGTAAAATAAGGGAATGATAGGACTCTAAGATCTTCTCTAATCACTGGAAAATATGAATGAAGTATGAGTGCAGGCATATTACATCAATCATAAAGCACTGTCATAGCAAACAGTAACAAATAGTATCATAGCAATTGCTCAATAAATGTGTACTGCTGAAAGCAGGAAGAAAAGCATGGAAAATAGTCCAATGGAGAGGAAGGATTGTTTGTTGCATGTTTTTGTTTTACTCTTCCTGTCATTGAGCAAGTGATGGGCAAATGTTTGTTGAATTAATTCTACAACATAAAAGATACTATGATAAACCAGAATAGACCAGTAAAAAATGAGAAGTGATTTAACATTGATCCTGATTCTCTGGATTGAGATGGAAAGAGATGATGCAGGTTTACATTAGGGTAGAACATGTCTTGATTCTTGAGAAAGATATTTTATGATCACCTGCCTGACTCTGGGGATTGTGCTTCGCTCCAAAGCCATAAACTTATTTGAGGTCATATTACTCCAATGGAGTCAGATTGTTTTGAATTCTTTGCTATCTCAAGAAAATCTGTGATGACTATGGACCAATAATTGCTTCCAAGGCAGTGAAGTGTGACTGGATGCCTTGGAGAATCCACAGTAAATAGAAGAGGAAGGAGGAAGGATACTCTTTTTCCCTTTGTGATTTAGAAGACCTTGTTACAGTGCCCTCCTGAACTGAATGAAGAGAATTAAATATATTATTATGCTAGTGTAATGTTATAAAAATGAAAATGGAAAGCAATTTCCTACTAAATATGAGCTGATGGTCCCTCCAAATGACACTGGTATTGGAAGACAGTAGGATATGGTGGGATGATTTCTGAACTTGGGGTCAGAAAAAAGGAATTTAAGTTATTTTCTGATACCTACAGGCTGTATGACCTTGGTCAAGTCACTTAAGGCTTAACTACCTAACATAATTCTTCAAGATCATTGAGTAGTATAGAAGGGGCTGACCCATATTGGTAAAAGAAGTTCCTGTCTGGGAGCTCCTGAAGAGCAGATGAAATCACAGATCTGTATAGAATAAAATAAAATGGCGTTGATTATGCTTATCCCATTTACAGAAGTGTGAGAATCAAATCAAATGGAGTTAATTCAATTCAATTCAGAAAGCACTCATAAAATGTTTACTCTTGCTGGATATGGAATTACAAAAACAACACTAAAATAGTCCCCACTTTCAAGAAATTTCATTCTATTGCAATGTATTTTATTCTATTGGAATATATTCAAAGTGATTTTAGCAGGATGGGAGTCTAAGGGAATCAGGCATGTTCCTTCTCAAGAGGTGGCTCTTGAATTGGGTTTTGAAGGTGTTTCAAGAGGTAGAGGTGGGAGACAGATAATTCCAGGTATGGGGCATAAACATAGGGCAAAGACACAGAAAGAGAGAGAATGTCACATAAGGGGAATGGCAATTAACTAGAACATTGAGAAAATGAGGGGAAATAATGTGTAATCATCTTGGAAACATTAGTTACAGTCAAACTGTGAAGGACTGGAAGGATTTTATATTTTATTTCAAAGACAATAGTCTTTGAAATTTCTTGGGCATTGGAGAGAAATGGTCATATTTGTGCATTTAAGAATATCATTTCAAAGGGCAGGTAGGTGGTGGGATAGAGGATCAGCCCTGAAGTCAGGAGGACCTGAATTCAAATCTGGCCTCAGACACTTAACACTTCCTAGCTGTGTGACCCTGTGCAAGTCACTTAACTCCAACTGACAGGGGGGGAAAAAAAGAATATCAGTTCAGCAACTATGTGGAAGTTGAAATCATCTTCCATTGTCACAAGGAGGTTTCAGGATATAGATTTAATGAAAAATTAATCCAAGCATATGTGAAAATCATTAGATTTATCTGAATTAATATATGTATATCTATCTATACAATAGAATAAATTAGAACTCTCTATGTAACATATATAAAACATAACATGCTTTATGTATGTGAAAAAAATATATATATAACATACTTCAAATGCCAAACAGAAAATTTTATTTTATTGTAGGAGCTTTTTGATCAGAGAGAGACATGATTAGATCCTTACTTTTGGATTAAAGTTGGTTAGTTGCAATTATATATATACATACACACACATATATATGTAATATGTATATATCTCTGTATATACATCTATAGGTGTACTCTACTTAATTTACCTGTCTATCTGTATATCTATCTCACTGTCTATCTCTACATTTAAAGAATTGCATAAATACTAGCAAAGCAGGTTGATGATGGTGCAGTGGATAGAACACCAGGGCTGGAGTCAGATGGACTTGGATTCAAATCCAGATTCAGACCCCGGGCAAGTCACTTAACCTTGTTTGCCTCAGTTTCTTCATATTTAAAATGAGTTGGAGAGGGAAAGGGCAAATCATTTCAGTATCTTGTCAAGAAAACCCCAAATACAGTCATGAAGAGTTGCACATAATTGAAATGATTCAATGACAACTCAAATGCCACTTGTTATTATTTTGACTTTATATATCAAATGCAACATGAGAAAGTTAATAGAACCCTGAATGAAGTGTCAAAAGGCTTAAGGACTATTCAGTCAACAAGTATTTATTATTTTTGTGCCAGGCACTGTGCTAAGTGATGAGGATAAAAAAAAAAGGGGAAAAGAGACTTTGACCTCTAGGAGTTCACTTTCTAAAGAAGGAGATAACAAAGAGATAACAGATAAATACCAAGTAGATGCTAGATAATCTTGGAAGGCATTCCTTCACTCATTAATTGTATGTCTTTAGGAAAATTATATTACTCCTTTGAACTTCAATTTTGTCACATATAAAATGAAAATCTTTGTCAGAATTCCTAAAAGTTTTTATAATAGTATAACCTTTTGCTTCATAAAGAAAAATTTGGTGGAATCCTTGTAGTAAAATAGATTAAATGATTTAAAATCTATTGCAAAATGTCCCAAATTGTATACATACATACATTCATTTGTATGTGTATGATTTAAAAATCTTATCTTTCAGATCAATTTTATTTCAAATTTAACAAGATTACAAATTGACTTGGGGCTGTATATTGACTCAGAAAACCACAAATTAACATTATGTTGAATTGCATTTTTATTTTTATTAAACATGTTCCATTTCCATTTTATTTTGAGGAACAGATTTAGCACTTCAATACAGGGATATAAAGATAAAAAGAGATAATTTTTCAAAGGAGGAGGAGATAAGTTCAATCAGGGAGATAATATGCAGATATGAAAGTATACATAGAATAAATATAAAATCTAGTGGTACCTTCATACTAGTATGATTTGAAATTTGTAGAATTTGGTAGTCAATCCATTTTGATGAGAAAAAAATGCTTCAGCACTTCATGCTTGTTTGACACTTTCTTGGTTGAACAATAAACATGTGAGGTTGCTCTGATGTACTGCCCAGTCCCCATTGCAGGAGGAGAAGCAGCAGGATCAGAAGCAGTTGGGGTCAAGTGAGCAGAAGCTGTGGAATCCAGAGCTAGGCAGTCCTAGACTTAGTTGGCAACCAGAACTCTGGGCAGGAGTGGTTAGGGGACCATAGCTTCTGAGTCTAGGTTGCTTCCTTCTCTCCCAAGAACGTTGGACAGTGTGGGATGGGGGGGAGTATAAAGGTCATGGTTCCTCTCAAAAAAGTGAGTTGGTCCAAGAAGGAGAAACCTGGCTGGTCTGAGCTGTCTTGTTTCTCAGCAGGTGGAAGCTTCATTTGCACCTTTGGGGAATTGGGTCAGCAGGGATGATTAGACTATGGACTGGAGAGGTTCTCTTTATGGGAATGATCCAATAAGAATAAGAGGTACCACTATAAATACAAATTGTTAAATACAAATTAGTTAGGGAAGGAGCCACTAAATGTTGGAGGGGATCAAGATAATTCACATAGAAGGTGGCTTTTAATGTCACCTCAAAGAAAGTGAGTATTCTATGATGTGGCTGGGAGGAGGTTATGCAGCCTACATATGTCAGAGATTTAGGAACTGGGTACAAGGAACAATGTAAGCAAAGGAATGATGAAAAATGAGGCTGGAAAAATAGATCGGGCCAGGTTGAGAAGGGTTTATAATGATATAGAATGTATCACTAACAAAACCCAACAGTTAGCGTTACAAAAAGAAATTCCATTTAAAGTAACTATTGATTGTATAAAATATTTAGGAATCTATCTGCCAAGGGAAAATCAGAAACTTTATGAGCAAAACTACAAAACACTTTCCACACAAATTAAGTCTGATCTAACCAACTGGAAAAATATTAAATGCTCTTGGATTGGGCGAGCAAATATAATAAAGATGACAATACTACCTAAATTAATCTATTTGTTTAGCGCTATACCAATCAGACTCCCAAAAAACTACTTTGATGAACTAGAAAAAATAACAACAAAGTTCATATGGAAAAACAAAAGATCAAGAATTTCAAGGGAACTAATGAAAAAAAAAATCAAATGAAGGTGGCCTAGCTGTACCAGATCTAAAATTATATTATAAAGCAGCAGTTTCTAAAACCATCTGGTATTGGCTAAGAAATAGACTAGTTGATCAATGGAATAGATTAGGTTCAAAGGACAAAACAGCCAATAACTTTAATAATGTAGTGTTTGACAAACCTAAAGACCCCACTTTTTGGGATAAGAACGCATTATTTGACAAAAAATGCTGGGAAAATTGGAAATCAGTATGGCAGAAATTAGGCATTGACCCACACTTAACACCGTACACCAAGATAAGGTCAAAATGGGTTCACAACCTAGGCATAAAGAATGAGATTAGAAATAAATTGGAAGAGCACAGGATAGTTTACCTCTCAGACCTATGGAAGAGGGAGGAACTTATAACCAAAGAACTAGAGATCATTATTGATCACAAAATAGAAAATTTTGATTATATCAAATTGAAAAGTTTTTGTACAAACAAAACAAATGCAGACAAGCTTAGAAGGGAAACAATAAACTGGGAAAACATTTTTACAGCCAAAGGTTCTGATAAAGGCCTCATTTCCAAAATGTATAGAGAATTGACTCTAATTTATAAGAAATCTAACCATTCTCCAATTGATAAATGGACAAAGGATATGAACAGACAATTCTCAGACGAAGAAATTGAAACTATTTATAGACATATGAAAATATGCTCCAAATCATTATTAATCAGAGAAATGCAAATTAAGACAACTCTGAGATATCACTACATACCTGTCAGATTGGCTAGAATGACAGGGAACGATAATGTGGAATGTTGGAGGGGATGTGAGAAAACAGGGACACTGATACATTATTGGTGGAATTGTGAACACATCCAGCCATTCTGGAGAGTGATTTGGAACTATGCTCAAAAAGTTATCAAACTGTGCGTACCCTTTGATCCAGCAGTATTTCTACTGGGCTTATACCCCAAAGAGATAATAAAGAAGAGAAAGGGACCTGGATATGCCAAAATGTTTGTGGCAACCCTGCTTGTAGTGGCTAGAAGCTGGAAAATGAATGGATGCCCATCAATTGGAGAATAGTTGGGTAAATTGTGGTATATGAACGTTATGGAATATTATTGCTCTGTAAGGAATGACCAGTAGGATGAATACAGAGAGGACTGGCAAGAGTTACATGAACTGATGCTAAGTGAAATGAGCAGAACCAGGAGATCATTATATACCTCAACAACGATACTGTTTGAGGATGTATTCTGATAGAAGTGGATCTCTTTGATAAAGAGACCTAATTCAGTTTCAATTGATCAAGGATGGACAGAAGCAGCTACACCTAAAGAAAGAACACTGGGAAATGAATATAAACTGCTTGCATTTTTGTTTTTCTTCCCGGGTTATTTATACCTTCTGAATCCAATTCTTCCTCTGCAACAAGAAAACTGTTCGGTTCTACACATATATATTGTATCTAGGATATACTGTAACCTATTCAACATGTATAGGATTGCTTACCATCTTGGGAGGGGGTGGAGGGAGGGAGGGGAAAAATCGAAACAGAAGTCAGTGCAAGGGATAATGCTGTAAAAAATTACCCTGGCATGGGTTTTGTCAATAAAAAGTTATTTAAAAAATAATGATATAAAATGAAGGTTATATAATGGTTATATAATGAAGGGTAAGTTTGGGCAATTGAATGGAGTCAATTTAGGGTGCAATCTTTTGGAGAAGATAGGAAAGAATAGGATACAGGACATATATCTTGTACAATTATTCCTTCCACATCTTCAGGGTTAGGGATCACAGTACCATGATCTGGAAAAGCTGCATAAATTTTTTTTTGGTATTTTCAGGGAAGTCTGAATAATAATACAGTACCTTATTATAAAATTTGGGTTGATACTATAAAATACTCTACATATAGTTTAATTTTTTTTTTTTCTGTCATCTGCTGGTCTTCACCTGTTGTTTGAGGTTTCCACAAAACTTCCCCAAAATTCTCATTTAATTTCCCATGCTAACCTGTGATAGATTGAAACTTAGATCAGGAAAGTCACAATGTGGAAGGGACAGCTGTAGTCGACCTTATCAAAAAGAGAGAGAGAGAGAGAGAGGTATGGAGGGAGGAAAGACAGAGAGGAAAGGAGGAAGAGACAAAGACAGACAGAGAAATAATGTCACAGAAACAGAGAGAGGGAGAGTGAAGGAGAGAGAGCTCTGAGGAGATGAAGGAAGGCTTCATGGAGGAAATGGCATCCTGAAAGAAGCTAAGAATTTAAAGAAGTGGAAATGAGGAAGAAGCACTTCCAGGTATAAGACACTTTATATATGAAAATGAAGACATAAGGAATGCAATTCTGAGTTCAGGAACTAGGTCAATTTGACTGTAATATAGAAAATGTGATGGAAAATAATCTCTAAGAATCAAAATAGCAGGTTATCAAGTGTGAAGTAGAGACTATAACATTACTAATAATATAAAATATTTTCTTAAAGATTTTATGACAAAAAAAGCAAGTGAGTTGTCTAGTGTTCTGCATTGATATCTAAGCAATTTAGGTGGCACAATGGATAGAACAGTGGACTTAGATGCAGGAAAACCTGACTGAACCCCTTTTTCAGATAATCCTTTACTGGCTATATGACCCTGGAAAAATAAATAAAGTTCTGTTTGCCTCATCTGTAAAATGGAGATAATAATAACATCTACTTTCCACAGCTCTTGTGAGGGTAATATAAAAATATTCTAAAAATAAAAATTATAAAAATAAAAATATAAAAATCTTTAAGTACTATATAAATATTGTTATTATTATAAATTATAATTAATGTTATTGGCATTGTCTATATATTGTTAAAAGATCTTGAGTTAGAACCACAGTATATTGTATGGGCCTTCTATAAAGAACTTACAAAATGATACAGACTTAAGTTAGAGAGGGCGTGTTGTCATGGATAAACTGCTGGATTTGAAGTAAAAAGAATTTGGGTTCAAATCATGACACAATATGTATGTGAATCTGGGAAAATCACTTATCCCTTTCTGAGACTTAGTGTGCTTTGTAAGACTATAAATCACAGGTGCATTGCAATTTGCATTAGTAAATGTAGTTCCTAAATTAGTGTAAATATGTCTTTGACATGTTGACATATTGCCATGTTACCATGGATGGTAGTCTACACTAATGAGATCACAGATTAAGTGCTAAATAAAAGAAGTCATGTTTTGTTTTTAAACTTTTAAAATTCACTATATTTATAGTAATTTTTCAAATGTCCCAAGTTTGGTGACATTGAATACCTGGATATCAGGTTCACTAGATGTAAAATGCCAGTATTTAATAGCTATACAAAAACAATCAAATTGAGCTGGTTATTTTCTCTTTGTGTTTCTTCTAGAGGTGATATTTGGTTCTTAAACTAGGTAATTGGAATTAAAAACAAATCAATTTTATATTTAAAAAATCATTTCCATCTTAAAAAGTTACTGAAAATGAGTCTTCCCCAAATTTGTCACCAAAAATGTTTAAGAATCTAAAAGGGACAACTGTCTCTGCTTTCTATTGATTCATTCTGGCAATCAACAAATGGCACAATTTGATGATTGACTCTAGATACATAAAGTATTCCTTTTTCAATTAGGTGATTTATTTCAATTAACTTTTGATTCCACATCATATCATTGGTAATTGAAACAGACCTCAAAGCAGATTGGTTTATTGTTGGCATTTATTACATTAAAGCATTAGAACATTTTTTTTCAATAGAATTTCTTGGACTGTTTTAATGGCGTATCAGCATTTCACAGAACATAGCATAAGAAAAACTATTAACTGAATTTTCTTTCAAATATAAGATACTATATATATCAATTTTATATTGCTCTCCTTACAAACACATGATTCACTCACATGGAAAATTTCATTCATCTCTACATTTCTGTGAGCTAAGGTCATAGATGATCATCCTCATTCTACAGATGAAGCTAGAATGAAGTCCAGTCAGAAGCATCATCAAAATTAACTAATGTAGCTCAGGTTTAAGCCACCTGTCCCCTGTTCTAAACTTTTCTGAACTATCCTTTTCTGGAAAATTAAATAGAAAGATTGTCAATTTTGAAACAGTTTTGAAATCTCTGCTGAAAGACATCTATGTCTTCATTTATTTTATGGTGTTATGAAGAATAATTTTTCTATAAGGATGAAAAACTATCCCAATGTTTATGGAATCTTCAGTTGTCACAGATTCTTATGTTAAAAATGAATAATTTGATTGCAAAGATAACTTGTGATGAGATTATAAAGTTCATTATGATAGAATAGTACAGATTTGTATGATCAGATATGTATGACCTTTAAAAGGCTGAGGCATTTCTTTTCTGCTGGCCACAGAATTGAGTATTCAGAGCAAAATGACTCTTCTCCCTGCTTTAATTTATCAAAGATTAATGGTACTGTTATGATACAAACAAAAATGGAGAAACAAAAGGGAAAATTGAGGGCACCTGTTTTTGAGGTGATAAAAATTTCTCATTTTCCCCCCGGAGAAGTTATTCTTTGACATCACCATGGTTACCTAGTCTTATAAGAATTGATCTTGTATCAAACCAGTTTCTTTTGGAGGAAGCTTTGCAATATCAGCCTGAGGGCAACAAATCTTGATATTCAGTTATGGGAATGAAGGACAAGAATATTCTAATTTAATCTAGACCACAAAGAGAAAGTTCATTCCTGAAACTGCAGTTCTTCCAAAACCTTAAATTTCCTGGGACTCTATGTGGTTTGATTTCTCATAAATAAACCAAATTCAAAGAACTTTTAAAACCCCTACTATAAAAATTCAATCAACACATGAATGCAAAATAGCTTTTTGCACATATTTAGATTAAAAAAAATGCAACATGCAAAATCTTATTCTTCTCCTACCCCCATAATACATCAAGATGATGGGTACTGACTAGTGTCTAGTGGGATTCAGCAACTTGTTGAGGAAAGACATTCTCCCCTATTCCACTCTGTTCTCCTTCTCTGCAGGTGAATAAATTCCTTAGTAGTGTTTACAATTGCTTCTTTGGCCATTAGTAGGTATCTCAATTTCACTAGTTTCCCAAGCTTTTGGATGAACTCATTGCAAATATTCTTGTCTTTAATTTTTTTTAAACATGTTAGCTTGGTGGTTTGACATGTTGGAAAGGAAGATTGCCACTCTTCCAACTGTAAGAGAAGAAAGAGTCAGAAATTAACTAGGTGACCTAGAAAAAAATAGCCAGTGACACTATAAATTAAGGGGTTCTGAGAAATTCTTTCTTAGGGAATTAGACAAGTATGTCAGAGGTTCCCCTAAATTTTGAGTCCTCATGCTCCAAGATTTTCAATAAAAATTGAATTCAAGTCTATTCAATAGTAAAGAAAATAAATTCTAGAGTTTGCTATGCGTATGAACACAAGAAATAAAATGAAGAAATTTTTATAAATTGAATTAAAACCTTATGAGTATATTTAGTAAGAAATGTATATGATTTAGTAAGAATTGAAATATGGAAGTAAATTAAAATCAAATCAAAATTTCTCTTGCACTGCTTTCACAATCCTTTTGTTCCTGTGCAAACCCACATACCCCAAGTTGGGAACCATTGAAATTGGTTTTTTTCTAAGTTTCTTTCCATCTCTAAATCTTATGAGAGTCCATCAAATAGTCAAGAAGTTATTAGTTAAGTATGTTTCAAATACTGTTATTTGTAGGTTAAAAAAAAAAAAGCCTCAAAGCCCCAAACAAACATGGTGTCCACCTTAAAGGAGCTCACATTCTGACGGGGAGACAACATGTAAATAATTAAGAATATACACAACACACATAAAGTGTGGATGGAAGGTGATCTCAGTAGAAAGGCATCAGCAGATGTGTATTGTGGGGGATATTGAGGAGGTGAGAGAGATTTCATGTAGAGAGTGGGGTTTGAATTTAGTTTTCTGGGAAGAAACCTTGAGAAAAAGGTGAGGAAGAAGAGAGTTCCAAGTATAGGGGATACTCAGTGCAAATACATAGGAAATGAAGGTTGTGTGGAAAGAACAGCAAGCAGACCAGTGTTGCTAGATCATAAAATGTATAGAGGGGACTATAGGGAGGAAAGGTAGGAAGGAGCTAGATTGTAAAGGGCTTTAAATGCCAGATGATTTTATATTTGATTCTGGAGATGATAGGAAGTTCTCATGGTATTCCTTGAGTTTTCTCTTCTATAGATTCAATATTCTTAGTTCCTTCAAAGGGGCTAGGTGGCTCAGTGGATAGAACTGAGCCTGGACTCAGGAAGACACATTTTTTTTTTTTTTTAGTTTACATTTGACCTCAGACACTTACTAACTATATAACAAGTTATTTAACCTTATTTTCCTCAATTTTCTCATCTGTAAAAGGAGATAAAGAAGGAACTGGTAAATCACTCCAGTATCTTTGGCAGGAAATTGCCAAAAGGGGTCAGGAAGAGTCAGACATGACTGAAAGAACTGAACAGCAATTTCAAGTCCCTTATCTTATAGGTGAAGAAACAGGTCTAGGGGAATTAGGAGAGTGGTTTGAGATCATTTAAGTAGTGTCAGAAGAAGAATTTGAATCTAGATTCTCTGTTTTCAGAGTCAAAGTTTTGTTTTTTTCATTTTTACCACATATTCAACTGTGGAGTTATATGTTGAATTGAACAAAAACAGAAGTTTTGAATGTTTTAGAAAAGGGATTTTTTGGAGAAATCACAGCAAATATTTAATACATTTTTGTTAATTTATCTTGGGCCCTCCACTTTTGAGTCATAGCCTTTTAGTTGATTTTGATTGTCAAAAAATGCACATATTGTATTATGTCTAAATAAGTGGGTCAGCATAAACTAAGGCTTAGTTCAACTAAACAGCCTGATATGTGTTAATTTGATTAGGATAATGTTTCTCCTTACTGGACCAGGGCTTACACTCTATTGAAATAAAACTAAGTCTTAAAGGTTTTAGCTCATATTATTTACAATGGCTTAAAAATACTATATTTATAGAAGCTTTAGGATTTAAGAAAAAATTGCCTTCACCTTTAAAAAGGCATCAGCACTAGCATACACTGTGCCTTCCTGGAATGCTCCACCATAAAGAGTTTCTGCAAATGTCCACAGTGTCCTTAGTGGAGAACAAATCTATTTGAATAAAACCAGTAATCTGAAGGTAATTAAAGTAGTTTGGTAAGGTGCAATAAACATCCATTGTTGGGTCTACAGTGCATTAGTTTATGCTATTGTAAAGAAGATGTCTTTTTAGGCTCTGAGCTGTTTTGAAAAAAAAAATGCAGAGACCACAAATCTAAAAAAAAAAAAAAAAGAAAACAAGGACAAGATAATGACTGGAGACACAATTAATCCCTCCGCTTCTGCATAGGACAAACTGTTACAACAATCAGGAGGAAAAAAAACTGTACAGAGGTTATAGGAAGTTAATGCATAGTCTTAAAAAAGGGAAGCCGAAAGCTTAAATAGATGATAATGACCATGACAGAGAAATGAAAAATGTAGCTTAAGAAGAAACATTGAGTTTTAAGCAAAGGCAGGAAAAATGAGAATGTTAGTTGAAAACATGAAATAAAATAAGTGGGATGTGCATTGAATATGAGATAGATTTTGTGTAAATAACTATGTTTCTTCAGTAGTGACCTCAATGGTTATGTAGGCAAGGCTTGAACAGTATTGGGTAATGTCATGCATTCCCTGACTAGAACTCAACAGCTTTCTACCTTGGGGATGTACATCACCATGTATCCTAAAAAAATCGCTTGCTTATTTGCTGAAGGTCAGTATTAAGTTTTGATTGGGGATTTAATTTGTATTTCTCTGACTCTTTCTCAAGCTCCCTTCAAAGGGATCTCTCTGAAAAGCCAGGTGAAAATAACCAAAAACCAGTCTCCTCTTAGCAAATTGTTTTTTGGATGCAAGGGGGTCTGAAGAAACTCAGGGGTCTAGATGTTATATATGTTGCCTCATTTAAAAAATTCAAAGCACTTCAACACTTCAATTGAATATCCCTCTATTTCCCCTTCTTTGAATTATTTAAATGAGAGATCACAGCTGTTGTTTTTATTTTTTTATTAAGTGGATTCAGGCAGCATTTTAGAAAAAGAAGTAATCAGTCATCATTTCACAAAACACTTTAAACATGAATGTAGTCAATTAATCCCAGTGATCCTTTCCAGACTTGTTTGTTGTTTAGTAGCTTTCAGTCCTGTCCAACTCTTGGCCAACCTTTTTTTTTTTTTTTTTTTTTCCAAAGATCCTGGAGCACTTTATCCATTCCTTCTCCAGATTATTTTACACATGAGGAAACTGGAGGTGGGGTCTTACAGATAATATGTGTCTGAGCCTGGATTTGAACTCAGGTCTTCCTGATGCCAGATCTGGCATGCTATCCATAATGTCACCTTCAGATTTAAATATGGGTAATTATATTTGAACAAAATCACTAACTTTAAGAGTTTCTTTTCCTGGACAGAAAGAAGATTGTAGACCACCTTCTTATCTCTATTAAAAGTATGTATTGGATATACATACCTTGGATCTAGAAGGCTGTAGACAGGACCCATGGTCTGTGTTATAAGTTTAATGTCGGGATTCATGCCCTCCTTAGTTAGGAGGATTAAAAAAAAGATTTTGCCCTACATGAGAGAGCTGTAGCAGCCTGGACTATTGGCAAGAAGGAACTGGGTTTAGAAGAGGAAACCTTGAATTAATCAAGTCTTTTCTACCTCTGACACAGAGTGGCTGTGAAACTCTGTGAAACCCGAGTCTGGTTTCAGGTCATTTTTTCCTGGCTTAGCAGAGTGGGAGCTTGAGAAAGGGCCAGAGAATTATAAATCTAAACCCCCATCAAAACTTAATATTGACCTTCAGCAAATAAGCGATCTCTTAGCTTCCCCTACAGAACATTCTATGACTAGAGTGAAAAGAAGGTGCTGATCTGATTCCATAGAGAGCCTGTTCTCTCTCCACAGGATGTCCATTCAGATGATGTGATAGGTCCAGTTCTTATATTGGAAAGTTGTGGAAAGCTTTCAGGCCTCGTGACAAATTTAAGATTATAAATGTAGAGTTAGACAGGATCTCAGAAGTCACTTAATCCAAATTCCTCATTTGTAGATAATGAAATAAATGCCCAAGGAAATGAAGGGACTATTATAAGATCTCCTAAGTAGTAAGTGTCAGAGATGAGATTTGAACCCAGCTCTTTTGTCTCCAGACCCAGAGCTTTTCTCCCCTCCTCACCGAAAATTCTTCTCTTTAGATAGTAGGGAGGAAATTGGCTTGGAATAAAAATAAGACAATGTAATTCCTCCACCTCATTCAGTTTGTGTTATCAATACATTGATCCACATTGAGTATTTCCTTCTTATTCTCACTAGTCATGAAAGTTCTATACCCAAAGATGCCTTCATTGATTAAAATCACCCAGGGGCATCTTTCCTGCCCTATTTGCAGCATGATCAGGGAGGAATTTCAATACTCTTTTGCCCTAGGGGTGATGAATGATGGCACTTCTGCAAAATTAAGCTTCACTTGTAAAAGGAAAGATGACATAGCTTGTCAATCTAAGCTTTGAAAATGCCATACTTGAATAGAACATGGATACTTTTTGTAGTCATGACAGGATGTGACGCTTTTTACTGTGGAGGAAGCAGTTGTGATAAGTATTTTTTTTTTTAATTCAATGATCCTCCTTATATCCTTGTGTCCTTGTTTTGAGCATTTCACAGGTTAGATAACTGAAATGAAAAGAGCCAAAATGTTGTTCTTGCTCATTTGATAGAAATGATAACAATGGCTCAAATGTATAACTTATTTTAAGGTTTATAAGGTACTTTGAATACTTATTTTATTTGGCATTTTTGTGTTTTTCAGGGAAGACTAATCCTAGAAAATATCTGAAATGGAAATGTAAGAACTTTTCACTGAGTTTTCTCCATTAAATCATCAGTGGTGAACATCTATGCTTTTCCTATACTCTCCTTTCAAAAACATTACCAACAAAATTGTAATAAAGTCACTTACAATTAGGTAATATTGGAAAAGGCTATTTCATTTTAAAATAATTTTAATTTTCAATCCAAAGGCATGTATTACAAAAGGTACACTTTTCATCAGTAATATGTAAAGTATACATTTTTGGAGGGGGGGATTAAGGGATTCTCTTGAATCATATTTACCTTACACAAAGAAATTAGTTTGGCTCTTAGAGGGTGCTTTTAAGATATACTATTGAGGCAGATATTAAGAAATCCCTTAGCTGCCTTAGCTGTCTCTACATAATTTGCTTTCTTCTTTCCCTTCTTACTATTTTCCAACCTATTCTTGACACTGGGTCCTGAAGTATCCATGTAGCTCTAGGATGAATTTGGTCCCTTTTGAGCACCATCTGACACTTATAAAAAACCAAGTCAGACTTCACTAAAAGAGATCAGGTGAGAAGGAAGAAGGAAGGTTCCTCTGCTTAATACTTTTTTTTTTTCCAGAATCAGAGTCCAAAATATTATGTCCTCAAGGGTTCATTGTGTATCTGTATGGATAGGTCAACATGTCAAAGCATGTTGAATCAGCATTAATATATATATAGATGTGGGATTTCTATGTTAAAGTAGTCCAGATCAGAAGAAAGTCCCGTGATATTTGGTGATATGGTATATTACTAGAGGATACAGTTTAATGTAATATAAGGGACCTGGACTCAAGAAGATTATCATTCAATTTCTGCCTCAGACATTTACTGGCAGGGTGACCCTGTACAAGCCATTTAAATTCTATTTTCTTCAGTTTCTTCATCTGTAAGATGGGGAGTTGGATTTGAACACTTCTAAAGATCACTTCCAACTCCAAATTTATAATCCTAATTAATAATATCCATCTTACAAATATACTTGTTAAAAATGACTGAAACACTCAGTGTAATATAGCAGATAGAGGTCAGCCTTAGATAACTTGATTCTTCTAATTTTGCTTCTGACATACTAAGTGACTGAACACATCACTTAACCTTCCTCTGCCCCCTCCCTCAAATAAGCTCAAAGACTGAAAGATGGAAGAGTAAGATGATTTCTTAGGGGAAAAGTTGATTATTTCAATCAAAATCAGGCAGCATTTGAACAAGGATTTCAGTATCTTCTTCTGAAACTAGGTAATTGCTGACCCTAGTATCTTTAAATTAACCTCTTGAGAAATGAAATATTTATATATTGTGGGTTTAAAAAAACATTTTTTTGGGGGGGAAATGAGTCTTAATAATTCAAAGAACTTTTTAATGGTTTAAAGAGTACATGTTAAGTACTTGATGAGTTGATCAATCCAGTCCTTTGTACAGCTGAGGGTGGACATCTTCTTTACATATGGAAATTTGACAGATGTACTGAAATTCTCTACAGGATGGGATGTTTCTTTATGACATTTCCTTGTGCACTGAATTTCAGGGAAGAAATGTATGTGTGCACTTTATAGTGAGTCATTAACTATGAAAACAAACTTATTCACAAACTTGCTTTGATCTGGATTTCCTGTGATTTATCTTTGCTGTCCAAGCATGCACTGAATTCCTGATTGTTATTAACTCCCCAAATATTTATATCACTCCAGATAATCAATGCTTATCGCAGTCAATACAGATGTTACAAGTTTCTAGAAGAAAGGCAGTGTCAGCATAATAACAATTTAATTATCATAGCATGTGTGTTGAACGGCATCTTTTGTTTACAGTATCAATTAAAGGCAGCTACCGTATATGTCTAATTAATAGATGGTATTAAAAGTGATGGTACATGTAAATTACAGCTTTTCCCACCAAAGATTTGAAGCAATAATGCAACGTCTTCGAGGTATTAATGTTCATTTAATTAATTTAAATCGAGGCTATATTTTCACTCCCTGTTCCCTTGTGTTTCAGCTCTCTGCAGGGTTAATCAACTGCTGGGTAAAACAAATTTGCTTATGAGGCTTTTAATGATGCAACATACCTGACTTGAACTACTCTAGCAATTCTACAAGTGGATTCACACTCTGCAGAAAAGGAATTCACCTTCTCTATTGTTTTTATTTGGAAGAGCTGCTTTATTTGTGTTATATGTTGAATTCACTCAATATGAGATTCTGCAGAACCTGAGACATATTGACTTTCCAAGGTCTTAGAATCTGCACAACTCCTGGATCTGCTGAGGTTAACACTGGGTCTTTAGTGAACCATCAAAAATGACCTGGGCTTTTCCAGGAAAGGTTTCTGCCAATAGAAATTTAGTTTCTCCAGGGAAGAGACTATTTTTTTTTTTTTACTCTCAGCACCTTTCCCAGAGCCAGGCTTCTAGTAGTCACTCAAGAAATGTTTGCTGAATTTGAATTTTTGAATTTGAATTAGATTACCTCCTTCTCAGTTTTCTTTGAAGGCTTTAATTTTGCTATTGGACATCCATACCCTAAAAATCAATTTCAAGGACTGTTAGGAATGTATTTACATTTCAGAACATATCATCTTGCCTTTAAGTAAACAGCAGATTCCTGTGTGCGAAATATTTTTATAGAAAATCTAGGTACATTTGGCAGGATGGTCACCCGTTAATGAGGCAATGATGAACCTGGTTTAGCAACACACATCCAGAATATTATGAAACACCAAAGACAGAGGTCTGGTGAATGTTAATAGACAAAAGTTGTCTCCCCAGAGAGAATGTAAGTATTTTGAGTGCAGGAAATGTTTTTATAAAGCTATTTTTCTCCTCATGGTAACACTGTCCCTAATATATAATAGGTACTTAATAAATATTTGTTGATCTTTTGATTGAATTTCTTGATAACAACAAAAAACCCAATCAAAAATGCCAATTTGTCTCTCACTCCTTCCATGTACATATAAATGTGAATATTTATATATCTGTATATGCATATGTATATGTACACACATATGTCCAGATATTCATGCTTACACATATGTCCACACATATAAACATATACATATAGTATATATAGTCCACAACATATACATGTATATAGATAAACACATGAGTATAAATGTGGTTATGTGTGTGTGTGTAGTAGTAGTAGCAATAATAGAGATAGTAGGCTATTAATAAAATAATTATTGACTGACTCATCGACTGGACTTATCATTTCATTTGTATAGGGAAATCCCAAGTTAGCAGTTTGCCAGCGATTTGGCATGTAATTTGAAACTTATAGTTTTAAGGAGTTTTTATAATCCCTTAAGAGTTAGGAGGTTCTCTCTCTCTCTCTCTCTCTCTCTCTTTCTCTCTTTCCTCCTTCCCTGTTTCTCTTCCTTTCTCTTTCTCTCCTTCCCTCTCCCCTCTATCTTTCCCTAAATCTCTCTGTATCATTGTTTCTTTCTGTCTCTGTCCTTCTATCTCTATCTTTATCTGTTTCTTTCTCTCATCTTTTTTCCTTTCCTCTCTCTCTCTCTGTCTCTCTAGTCTGTCTCTCTTCTCTTTCTGTCTCTGTCTCTTTGACTCTCTGTATCTCTGTCTGTGTCTCTCTGTATCTCTCTCTGTCTTTTTCTGTCTCTGTCTCTCTGTCTCTCTTTCTTCTTCCCTCCCCTGGAATCCTTATGATAATCATTACTCCATCTATTTTTTTGCAGAGACTCTGATACAGTTAGGAAACCTTGGAACTATATCTATTTCAGCTTCTGTTGTTATCTTGGGCAAATTCTTTCATCTAGGAAAAGTGATATCCACCTTGGCATTTGGCCATGGAAGCTCTGACTATCATAGGGATTCACTGATCCCAAGGTCCACTGCACCAAGTGATATTGAGGTGAATTTTCCCTTTATTGGTTACTCTACTTTTAATTCAAAAGTGGTAGCAGTGATGGTATAGGGATTCATTCCAGTTGACTAAAAGGCTATTAAAAATACTGTCGTAAATTATTAATTTGTCTTTCTGTTTTCTAAGCTGTAATATGATTCTACATATACAACATGCATATATTATAATACAGAATATACACATTATATTTTCATATGCATGTATCATGAAATGTTATACAAATATGTAATTTACATTTAATATACATGTGTATATATTTTGTGTAATGTTTGAGTGCAGTGAGATATCATTGGATTTTAATAAGGAAGTAGCTCCAAAAGATTATTTGGCCCTAAGTCAACTCAACTATAATTGAAAGAAGTGAATTATTTATTTTATTATTTTTAGAGAAAGACTTTTTTTGGAAGTCCAAATTATAAGTAATATATAGGATAAATTTTATTTGCATATAAATTTAATTTGGAAAAAAAATTTAAATTCTCCACATGAGGAACTTTTTTTAGATACCTTAGATAAGTTTTTGACTATTGCCTTTAATCCAATTTTTTATTCTCCTGACTTGAGCACAGAGCTTCTATCTTCTTCCAATAGGTTACACTCAACTTTATAAATACTTTCAGAATTGCCACCTGAAGCTATGTTGAAAAACCATTGAAATATAATAATGATTGTCAAAAATTACATACATTGTAGTTTAGAGGAAAAAAGTCAAGTTCAATCTTGCATTGCATTGTAAGAAATGAAAAAAACCATTCTAATTAATAAGATCATATGATATTTTATTATGGTATGCCATTTAAATAATCTATTCAATTCCTCAATATGCAAATAAATGGCAAGTCAACAAGCATTTATTAAGCACTTACTGTGTACCAGACATATGCTAAAAATACAAATACAAGCAAAATATTTACCACCAATTTCATTCCTCAGATTCTACTCTATCATCATTCTCTCAGGACAAGTTCTTCACCAGGAAACTCATTATCTAAGATTGCACTGATTTTGATACTTACATCTTATCTGTATCCTCTGCTTCTCTAATAAGTAGGCAAGAGGGTAGAGCAAAAAACAAACAAACAAAAAACCCCAATAACCAAACCAAAAAAAAAAAAAAAAACTTCCAAAAGTCTCCATTTAAAGAAGATTTGAAGGACTTGCCATTCCCATTAAATTCTCACTCCTACTCCACCCTCACCTTCTTCATCTCTTGACCTTCACCTCATATTATTTTTGTATTGTTTTCTCCTATAAGAGTGTAAGCTCCTGGAAGTCAGGACCTTTTTTCCCCTTCTTATTTTTCTCCACAGTGCATAGCAAAGTGCCAGAAATGGACTAGTTGCTTTATGTGTTTATCAAATTGAATTAAATGAGGGAACACAGATGTCAGCCAAGAAATGAATGAAAACAAGAATGGCCTGGGACACCAATAAAAAAAGCACCAACGAGAGGGAGGGATCATATGAAAAGCTAGCCAATCAGAATCTGGCCAATCATATAAAAGGGGCATCTTTTCAACATGTAAAATCCAGAACTAGCGTGAGTTTCCAGAATGGAGAGTTTCTGGAACATTGTATATGAAGTCCTGAAGCCTGGAGTATATGAAGACTGTAGCCTGGAGAGGAATGAGAAAGACCAAAGAAAGTACATGATTTAGAAATTACTAGTGAAAATTGAACTGGATGGATGTACTCTTAAAACTCAGGCAACTTCTACTGGAAGTCCATTTCGTCTCTTAATGTATATCTATACAATCATAATGCAGAATCATGGATTCCATAAATTAGAAAGCAATCTTAGAGGTAATCAACCTCATCTGAACAGGAATACTGATGATTTATGAATAGGGTTGTCTTTAATTTTTTTTTTTTTTTTAGTGTGACTACTGGTCACCCTACAATCACCCTTCCAGAAAACATTTGTTGCTAAGTAGTAGAGAAAAGCAAATGTCTATTCTCAAATTCAATGACTTTCTTTTGATTAGAAATTCTAGAATTTTATTTAGAAATGACATCAGATTCATGAGTTTATAGTTAGCAGACTCCTTTCAAAAAAGGGTGGAGGCATTAACTCTCTGTAAAGCATCTTGCTCTTCACAACCTTTTAAACATCATTGACAGTGGCTCAGCCATCACATATGACAGTTCTTGCACTTCTTTAATTTCCCCTTTTGAATACACTTACTAATTGTGTGACTCTGAGCAAGTTTTCTATCCCTATTTGTCTCACTTTCAAAATCTGTAAAAAAGTGATAGTAGTAGGTGCTATTGAACCTGACTCCTAAAGTTATTGTGAGGAACAAATGAGATAATTCTTGTAAAGTATTTTATAAAACAAAGAGCTATATAAGGGGCCAGAGACAAGATGGCAGAAAAAATGCAGCTACTCACCTGAACTCTCTCCCCAAATCTCTCAAAACACCTTTAAATAATGTCATAAAACAATTTCTAGGGCAGAAAAACCCAGAAAAAGTAGGGGACAAAAATTTTTCTAGCCAAAGACAAGTAAAAGGTCTATACCTCTATGGTGAGAGTATAGTCCAACACATGCTGTACCAGTACAAATCCATATCCAATAAACCAAGAGCAGACCTTGGGATGCACAGAATAAGCAATAGGCAGCAGCTGCTTCCTGTGCTCTCCGCCCAGACAGAAAAGGGGTTGAGCAATTGATTAGAGATTATTATTTGCTACCACTGAGGCAGGGTTCTGTTGCTTTGCTATAGTATGGATCCTGGTCTTAGTCCTGCGTGGCAGTCCCAAAGTTAAGAAGGAACACTAACACCCCAGAACTTTTAGCCAAAATGGAACAGGGACCTTTTATCATAGTTCTAGGGCAGAAAAGAGTACTTTAAGTCACTCAAAGACCAGAGGAGACCGCCTCTCCTAAAATTATGCTACCGTAGAAGAAATGAAAGTTTATAACTCTCTAAAAGTATCTTAAACAGCTACCCTAACTTCCTGAAGCTTGGGACAGGGTGCTCTCCACGCTAGAAGCAGAATATTATTTTAACAAAGTTAAGAGATAAGAAATAAGCTGGGAAAATGAGTACACAATAGAAAAAATTTCTCATCACAAGAAGTTATTATGGTAATAAGGAAGATCAAAATACATACTCAGAAGAAGATGACAAAATCAAAATTCCAATACTCAAAGCCTCCAAAAAATGAATTGATCTTAGGCCATGGAAGAACTCAAAAAGAATGTGAAAACCAAGTAAGAGAGTTAGAGGAAAAATTGAGAAGAGAAATAAGAGTGATGCAAGAAAATCATGAAAAATGAGTCAACAAAGGAAAATATAATGATGAATGTTGGAGGGAATGTGGGAAAACTGGGATGCTAATCCATTGTGGATAGAGTTGTCAACTGATACAACCAATTCTGGAGGGCAATATGGAACCATGCCCAAAGGGCTATCAAACTATGCATTCCCTTTGATCCAGTCTCTACTGGGTCTACATCCCAAAGAGGCAATACAAAAAATGGAAAAGGTCTCATATGTGCAAAAATGTTTGTAGCAGCCCTTTTTATAATGGCAAGGAACTGGAAACTGAATGGATGCCCATCAATTGGAAATGGCTGAATAAGTTATGGTATATGGATATAATTGAATGTTATTGTACTAAAAGAAATAATCTGCAGGATGATTTCAGAGACTCCTGGAAAGACTGACATGAACTGATGCTGAGTGAAGTGAGTAGAACTAAGAGAACATGTAACAACAAGATTATGTGATGATCAAATATGAGGGATGTGGCTCTTTTCAACAAAGAAATGATTCAGGCCAGTTACAATGGTCTTGTGATGGAAAAAGCCATCTGCGCCCAGAGAGAGGAGTGGTGAAGACTGAGTGTGAATCACAACATAGTATTTTCACTTATTTTGTTGTTGTTTGCTTGCTTTTTGTTTTCTTTCTCATTTTTTCCCTTTTGATCTGATTTTTCTTGTGCAGCATGATAATTGTATAAATATGTATAGAAGAATTGCACATGCTTAATATATATTGGATTATTTGCTGTCTAGGGGAGGGGATGGGGAGAAGAGAGGGGAAAAATTTGGAACTTGAGATTCTGCAAAAATGAATGTTGAAAATTATCTTGCATATATTTTGAAAATAAACAAAGAAAACAAAGAAAAATAAAATTATCAATTAAAAAAGAAAAATGAGTCAACAGCTTGGTAAAGGGAACACAAAAAAATTAACAAAAATATAATATCTTAAAAAGTAAACTAGACCAAATGGTAAAAGAGGTACAAAAGACCAATGAGAAAAGAATGTCTTTTAAAAAAAACCCAAAATTGACTAATTGGAAAAAGAGAGACAAAAATTCACTGAAGGAAAAAAAAAATCCTTAAAAAATAGGGTTGACTAAATGGTAAAGAAGGTACAAAATTTGACTGAAGAAAATAATTCCTTAAAATTAAAATTAAACAACTAGAAGTTAATGACTTTATGAAAAATCAAGAAAAATCAAACAAAAACAAAACTCTGAGAAATATTATAGTTAAATTCCAGAGCTCCCAGCTCAAAGAAAAAAATATTCCAAACAGCAGAAAGGAACAATTCAAGTATTGTGGAGCCACAGTCAGTATACACAAGGTTTAGCAGCTTCTACAATGATCAGGGGGGCTTGGAATATAATATGCTAGAGGCCAAAGGAGCTGGGATTACAACCAAGTATCACTTGCTCAGTAGAACTGAGTTTATTTCATCAGGAGAAGAATAGATATTCAATAAAATAGATTTCTTTCAAACATTGATAAAAAGACCAGAGCTGAATAATAATAAAAAAAAGAATTGACTTTCAAATCTAAGACTCAAGAGAAGCAAGGAAAGATAAGCAGGAAAAGGAAATAATGAGGGATTTAATAAAATTAAACTATTTACATTCTTACTTGGGAAATTTATACTTGTAACATAAGAATTTCCACACTATTGGGGCAGTTAAAAAGAATATCTATCTATCTATCTATCTATCTATCTATCTATCTATCTATCTAAACACTCCCAGAGGGTATAGATGTTAGTTAAATGTGAAGGGATGATATCTAAAAAACAAAATTAAGGAATGAGAGAGGAATGTACTAGGATAAAGGGAAAGGTAAATGTATAATGAGGTAAAAAATCTTACAAAAAAGAATCAAGATAAAGCTTTTACAATGCAGAGGAAAGTGGGAAAGTGAGGGAGAATGAATGAATCTAACTCATCAGAATTGGCTGTGTAAGGGAATAAATACATTCAATTGGGTATAGAACTATCTTACTCTACAAGAAAGTAGGAGGGGAAGGAAAAAAGATAAGAGAGTGGTTGATAGAAGAAAAGGCAGATTGTAGAGGGGATTAGTCAGAAGCAAACTCTTTTTAGGAGAGACAGGATAAAAGGAGAGAGAAAATAGAATAAAAAGAGGGCAGGGAGGGAATAGGATAGAAGGAGATACAATGAGCAATAAACAACTGTGAAAAAAATTTGAAGCAAGTTTCTCTGACAAAGGCCTCATTTTTCTATATATAGAGAACAAAATCAAATTTATAAAAATAAAAGCCATTTCCAATTGATAAATGTTCAAAAGATATGAACAGTTTTCAGATGAAATAATTAAAACTATCTATAGCCATATGAAAAATTGGCCTAACTCACTATTGATTGAGAAAATGCAAATTATATAAATTCTGAGTTACTATCTCATGTGAAATTAGGCTAATAAAATGGAAAAAGAAAATGCCCCAAATTAGAGAGGATATGGGAGAAATGAGACACTAACAAATTGTTGATGGAGTTGTGAACTGATTCAACAATTCCCTTAGAGCAATTTGGAACTATGCCCAAAGGGCTATAAAGCTATGCATATCCTTTAACCTAGCAATTTGACTATTAGATCTGTATCCCAAAAGAGATAAAAAACAAAAGGAAAAAGAACATATATGTACAAAAATATTTATAGCACTTTTTCCCTCAGGGCAAAGAATTGGAAACTGAGGGGATACCCTTCAACTGGGGAATGGTTGAACAAATTGTGTTATATAATTGTGATGGAATACTATTGTGCCACAAGAAATGATGAGCAGGATACTCTACAAAAACCTGACAAGATTTCTATGAGCTGATGCAAAGTGAAATGTACTATGTACAAAGTAGCAGCAATTTGTGAGATGATAAGCTATGAATGACATCCATTTTCAGCAATACAAAGATTGAAGACAACTCTAAAGGATCTATAATGAGAAATGCTATCAATCACCAGAGAATGAGCTGGTGGTGTCTGAATACAGATTGAAGCCTACTTTTTTAAACTTTATTTTTCTTGAAGTTTGTTTGTCTTTTGGTATGTTTTCTTTTACAACATGACCAATATGAAAATATTTCACATGACTACACATGTATAACTTCTATCAAACTGCTTTCCTTCTTTTTTTTTTTTTTTTTTTTTTTTTTTTTATTTTTTTTAATTTTTTTTTTTAATTTTTTTATTTAATAATTACATTATATTTACACTCATTTCTGTTCCGATTTTTTTTTCCCCTCCCTCCCTCCACCCCCTCCCCTAGATGGCAAGCAGTCCTTTATATGTTGGATATGTTGCAGTATATCCTAGATACAATATATGTTTGCAGAACCGAACAGTTCTCTTGTTGCGTAGGGAGAATTGGATTCAGAAGGTATAAATAATCCGGGAAGAGAAACAAAAATGCAGATAGTTCACATTCGTTTCCCAGTGTTCTTTCTTTGGGTGTAGCTGCTTTTGTCCGTCATTTATCAATTGAAACTCAGGTCTCTTTGTCAAAGAAATCCACTTCCATCAAAATATGTCCTCATACAATATCGTTGTCGAAGTGTATAATGATCTCCTGGTTCTGCTCATTTCACTTAGCATCAGTTCATGTAGGTCTCTCCAAGCCTCTCTGTATTCATCCTGCTGGTCATTTCTTACAGAACAATAATATTCCATAACATTCATATACCACAATTTACCCAGCCATTCTCCAATTGATGGGCATCCATTCATTTTCCAGTTTCTAGCCACTACAAACAGGGCTGCTACAAACATTTTGGCACATACAGGTCCCTTTCCCTTCTTTAGTATTTCTTTGGGATATAAGCCCAATAGAAACACTGCTGGATCAAAGGATATGCACATTTTGATAATTTTTTGGGCATAATTCCAGATTGCTCTCCAGAATGGTTGGATTCGTTCACAACTCCACCAACAATGCATTAGTGTCCCAGTTTTCCCGCATCCCCTCCAACATTCATCATTATTTTTTCCTGTCATCTTAGCCAATCTGACAGGTGTGTAGTGGTATCTCAGAGTTGTCTTAATTTGCATTTCTCTGATCAATAATGATTTGGAACACTCTTTCATATGAGTGGTAATAGTTTCAATCTCATCCTCTGAAAATTGTCTGTTCATATCCTTTGACCATTTATCAATTGGAGAATGGCTTGATTTCTTATAAATTTGAGTCAGTTCTCTATATATTTTGGAAATGAGGCCTTTATCAGAACCTTTAACTGTGAAAATGTTTTCCCAGTTTGTTGCTTCCCTTCTAATCTTGATTGCATTAGTTTTATTTGTACAAAGGCTTTTTAATTTGATGTAATCGAAATTTTCTATTCTGTGGTCAGTAATGGTCTCTAGTTCATCTTTGGTCACAAATTTCTTTCTCCTCCACAAGTCTGAGAGATAAACTATTCTATGTTCCTCTAATTTATTTATAGTCTCGTTCTTTATGCCTAGGTCATAGACCCATTTTGATCTTATCTTGGTATATGGTGTTAAGTGTGGGTCCAAGCCTAATTTCAGCCATACTAATTTCCAATTATCCCAGCAGTTTTTATCAAATATTGAATTCTTTTCCCAGAAGTTAGGGGCTTTGGGTTTGTCAAACACTAGATTGCTATAGTTGACTATTCTGTCTTGTGAGCCTAGCCTTTTCCACTGATCCACTAATCTATTTCTTAGCCAATACCAAATGGTTTTGGTGACTGCTGCTTTATAATATAATTTTAGATCAGGTACAGCTAGGCCACCTTCATTTGATTTTTTTTTCATTAATTCTCTTGAGATTCTCGACTTTTTATTGTTCCATATGAATTTTGTTGTTATTTTTTCTAGATCAATAAAATATTTTCTTGGAAGTCTGATTGGTATAGCACTAAATAAATAGATTAGTTTAGGGAGTATTGTCATCTTTATTATGTTCGCTCGGCCGATCCAAGAGCACTTAATATTTTTCCAATTATTTAAGTCTGACTTTATTTGTGTGGAGACTTTTTTATAATTTTGCTCATATAATTCCTGACTTTCCTTGGTAGATAGATTCCCAAATATTTTATGGTATCAACAGTTATTCTGAATGGAATTTCTCTTTGTATCTCTTGCTGTTGGGTTTTGTTGGTGATGTATAAAAATGCTGAGGATTTATGGGGATTTATTTTGTAGCCAGCTACTTTGCTAAAATTATGAATTATTTCCAATAGCTTTTGGTAGAATCTCTGGGGTTCTCTAGGTATACCATCATATCATCTGCAAAGAGTGATAGTTTGGTTTCCTCATTGCCTACTCTAATTCCTTTTATATCTTTCTCGACTCTTATTGCCGAGGCTAGTGTTTCTAATACGATATTAAATAATAATGGTGATAGTGGGCAACCTTGCTTCACTCCAGATCTTACTGGGAAAGGTTCCAGTTTTTCCCCATTGCATATGATGCTTACTGATGGTTTTAAATATATGCTCCTGACTATTTTAAGGAAAAGTCCATTTATTCCTATGCTCTCAAGTGTTTTTATTAGGAATGGATGTTGGATTTTATCAAATGCTTTTTCTGCATCTATTGAGATGATCATGTGGTTTTTGTTTGTTTGGTTATTGATATAGTCAATTATGTTAATAGTTTTCCTAATATTGAACCAGCCCTGCATTCCTGGTATAAATCCTACTTGGTCATAGTGTATTATCCTGGTGACAATTTTCTGTAATCTTTTTGCTAATATTTTATTTAAGATTTTAGCATCAATATTCATTAGGGAGATTGGTCTATAATTTTCTTTCTCTGTTTTCAGCCTACCTGGTTTAGGTATCAGTACCATATCTGTGTCATAAAAGGAGTTTGGTAGGACTCCTTCAATCCCTATTTTTTCAAATAGTTTATATAACATTGGAGTTAATTGTTCTTTAAATGTTTGGTAGAATTCACATGTAAATCCATCTGGTCCTGGGGATTTTTTCTTAGGGAGTTGATTGATAGTTTGTTCTATTTCTTTTTCTGAGATGGGACTGTTTAGGATATTTACTTCTTCCTCTGTTAGTTTGGGCAAGCTGTATTTTTGGAGGTATTTTTCTATTTCATTTAAGTTGTCGAATTTATTGGCATAAAGTTGGGCAAAGTAACTCCTAATTATTGCTCTAATTTCCTCTTCGTTAGTGGTGAGTTCTCCCTTTTCATTTTTAAGACTAACAATTTGATTTTCCTCTTTCCTTTTTTTAATCAGATTTACTAAGGGTTTGTCTATTTTGTTGGTTTTTTCATAGAACCAACTCTTAGTTTTATTAATCAATTCAATAGTTTTTTTACTTTCAATTTTATTGATCTCACCTTTTACTTTTAGAATTTCAAGTTTAGTGTTTGACTGGGGGTTTTTACTTTGTTCCTTTTCTAGCATTTTTAATTGCAAACCCAATTCATTGACCTTCTCTTTCTCTATTTTATACAAATAGGCCTCTAGAGATATGAAATTTCCCCTTATTACCGCTTTGGCTGCATCCCATACATTTTGGTATGATGTCTCATTATTATCGTTTTCTTGGGTGAAGTTATTAATTATGTCTATGATTTGCTGTTTCACCCAATCATTCTTTAGTATGAGATTATTTAGTTTCCAATTATTTTTTGGTCTACTTCCCCCTGCTTTTTTGTTGAATGTAATTTTCATTGCATCGTGGTCTGAAAAGGATGCATTTACTATTTCTGCCTTACTACATTTGAGTTTGAGGTTTTTATGTCCTAATATATGGTCAATTTTTGTATAGGTTCCATGAACTGCTGAAAAGAAAGTGTATTCCTTTCTGTCTCCATTACATTTTCTCCAGAGATCTATCATATCTAGCTTTTCTAGTATTCTGTTTACCTCTTTGACTTCTTTCTTATTTATTTTCTGGTTTGATTTATCTAATTCTGAGAGTGCAAGGTTAAGATCTCCCACTATTATAGTTTTACTGTCTATTTCTTCTTGCAGCTCTCTTAGTTTCTCTTTTAAGAATTTAGATGCTACCCCACTTGGTGCATATATGTTTAATATAGATAGTGCTTCATTATCCATGCTACCCTTTAGCAAGATATAGTGTCCTTCCTTATCTCTTTTAATTAGGTCAATTTTTGCTTTAGCTTGATCTGAGATCAGGATGGCTACCCCTGCTTTTTTGACTTCACCTGAAGCATAGTAGATTTTGCTCCAACCTTTTACCTTTAACCTGCATGTATCTCCCCGCTTCAGGTGTGTTTCCTGTAAACAACATATTGTAGGATTCTGGCTTTTAATCCATTCTGCTAACCGCTTCCTCTTTATGGGGGAGTTTACCCCGTTCACGTTTATGGTTAGAATGACCAATTCTGTATTACTTGCCATCTTGTTAACCCCGGTTTATGCTTTCCTCCCTTCTTTCCCCTTTCCCCCCCTTCCAAGTATTAAGCTTGTGAGCACCCCTTGCTTCTCACAGCCCTCCCTTTTAGTGTCCCTCCCCCCGCCTTAGAGTTCCTCCCCCTATCTTACCCCTTTCCCTCCCAGTTCCCGTATTCCCTTCCGCTTAGCTTATTCCTTCCCTTTCCACTTTTCCCTTCTCACTTTTCAATGAGATGGGAGAAGTTTCACCATAGATTGAATATGTCTTAAGATTTTTCACTTAAAGCCAATTCTGAAGGCAGTAAGATACCCACTATATTCATCCCCCTCCATTCTTTCTCTCAGATATAATAGGTTTCCTATGCCTCTTCATGAGATGTACTACCCCCACTTTACCCTTTTTCTGGTACAATGTCCTTTCCACATCAATTTCTAGAACAAGGTATACATGTATTCTTTATACATCTATATAGTCAAAATATAGTTCCCAAGATTAATCTTTACCTTTTTAGATTTCTCTTGAGTTCTATATTTGTAGATCAAACTTTTTGTTAAGTTCTGGTTTTTTCATCAGAAATAGATGAAATTCGCTTACTTCGTTGAATGTCCATCTTCTTCCCTGGAAAAAGATGCTCATTCTCGCTGGGTAAGTTATTTTTGGTTGCATACCAAGTTCCTTAGCCTTTCGGAATATCATATTCCAGGCCCTTCGATCTTTTAATGTGGATGCTGCCAGATCCTGGGTGATCCTTATTGTGGCTCCTTGATACTTGAATTGGGTTTTTCTAGCCGCTTGCAATATTTTTTCTTTCACCTGAGGGTTCTGGCATTTGGCCACTATATTCCTTGGTGTTTTGATTTTAGGATCCCTTTCAGTGGGTGATCGATGAATCCTTTCAATGTTTATTTTTTCCTCTGTTCCTATGACTTCTGGGCAGTTCTCTTTGATGATTTCCTGGAAGACAGTGTCCAGGCTTTTTTTTCATCATGTTTTTCTGGGAGTCCAATGATTCTCAGATTGTCTCTCCTGGATCTGTTTTCCAGGTCTGTTGTCTTCCCCAGAAGGTATTTCACATTTTTCTCCATTGTTTGATTTTTTTGGATTTGCTTGACTGATTCTTCTTGTCTCCTCGAGTCATTCAATTCCACTTGTTCAATTCTGATTTTCAGTGAAGTATTCTCTTCACTCACTTTTTTAAAATCTTTCTCTAATTGTCCAATTGAGTTCTTTTGTTCTGTGGAATTTTTTTCCATTTCGCCAATTTTGTTTTTTAGAGAGCTGTTTTCTGTTTCCAGTTCACTAATCCTATTTTTCAAGGATTTTACTTCTTTATCCACTCTCTCTTTAACTTTCTCCAGACTCTTTTCCCATTTTTCTTCTAGCTCCCTTGTGAGAGCCTTTTTAATCACTTCTATGAGGTTCATCTGTGCTGAGGAACAGATGATTTCCTCCTTTGGGGAATCACCTGGGGACTGCCTGTTTTTAGTCTCCTCAGGATTTAGAGTCTGCTCTCTATCTGTATAGAAGCTGTCAAGGGTTAAAGTCCTCTTCAGCTTCTTGCTCATTCTGTCTATTAATCAGAGATAAACTACCAAAGAAAAACAGAAAAAACTGGAGTCTTTCTTTGGGGGGGGGGCTGGGTGTGTTATCGAGCTTCCTCTACAGACTGCAGGTGGCAGTAGTGAGGCACTAGCAGGACTGTGCTGCGCCTGCGCTCTGAGATCCCAAAGCGTGCTGAGTCACTGAGGGGGGGGAAGGGGGGGGCCAGGTCCTGAGAGACTCCAGCTGTTTGGGGTTGTGTTCTTCAGCCCCGGTGTTTTTAGCTTCTCTGCTGGGCTGTTGACTTGCTGCAGGTTCCAAACCTGTAGCGAAGCTCTCCCCGCAGAGACGGCTACGATCACTCCCCACCCCCTCTCAGCTCTGCTCCCGTGCTCTCACTGCCGCTGCCCTCAGCCTGCGCCCGATCTAAAACCGCCCCAGCCCTCCAGTAAAGACAGACCTTTCTTGGCGGATCTCAAGGATGGCTTCTCTTGGTAACTATTTGTGGGTTTTTTTCAGTCAAGCATTGATTCAGAGGCTTGTAATGAAGTGGATAGTGAGAGAAAGCGCGGAGCTTATGCAACTGTGAGCCTCCTCTCCGCCATCTTAACCGGAAGTCCTGCTTTCCTTCTTAATGAAGGGGTTTGGGGAGGGAGAAGGGAGAGAATTTGGAACTTAAAGTTTTACAAATGAATCATCAAAAATTGCTTCTACATCTAACTTGGAGAAAAGAAAATATTAAAAAAAAATTCAAACAAAAAAGTGTATAAATCATTATTACTGTTATCATTATAACTATCATCATCATCATCCCCCCAATCCACTCTGGGCAGTAGCCCATCCTTTGGTAATTTGACTGATATAGCAATAGATTGCTATGTTAACTTAAGAAGCATTGTTATTTTAATAATATTGGTGCATTCTAGAATTAACATCAAATATCTATCTAATAATTTTGTAGACATGTGTACCGTAGGTTAATTTCCAGATATTAACACATTTTGTAATTTTAAATGAATTTTTTTCTATATATTTTGACTTTTCTTAATGAGAAACTAAGATGTGGACTTTTTTGATGAATTTATAATTAAATTGCCACTTTACTGAAGCTACTGTGTATGTATGTGTATATGTGTGTGTTATTCCTTGGGAATTTTTTTGCAAATGATTATATTATTGGCAAATAGAGATAATTTATAATCCTTTTATCCCATGTTTATTCTCTTAATTTCTGTTTTTCTTCCTTTCTCTCCTTCCTTCCTCCCTCCCTTCCTTCCTTCCTTCCTTCCTTCCTTCCTTCCTTCCTTCCTTCCTTCTTTCTTTCCTTTCTTCCTTCCTTCCTTCCTTCCTTCCTTCCTTCCTTCCTTCCTTCCTTCCTTCCTTCCTTCCTTCCTTCTTCCTTCCTTCCTTCCTTCCTTCCTTCCTTCCTTCCTTCTTTCTTTCCTTTCTTCCTTCTTCCCTTCCTTTCTTCTTTCTTTTCTGTCTCTATCTGATTCTAATAAATAGTTCTACTATCATGTTTTAAAATCATGAGCTTGTGTCTTAGAAAGTATCTTAGAGGTCATCTAACGTAAAATTCTCAAAAATGAGAAACTATTTTCTAAAACTGACCATTGTCACACAGGTTGAAAGTGATAAGACAGGATTTAAACTGAGTTCTTCTGACTCCACAGCTGGCATTTTCCAATAAATCACACTGCTTCCCTAAAGTGGAGACAGTAGTGTCCTTGCTTCATCATTGATCTTATTGGGAAAATTTCTAGTATTTTTCCTTTACAATTAATACTAGCTCTTAATTTGGGGTTAATGCTTTTCATCATATTTCATCATGCATATTTTCATAAAGGTCCTTATAATTTGATATTTTGTATAGGTTTTTAAAAACATAAATGAGTACCATATTATTCAAAAGCTCTTTCTGCATCTATTAATTAATCACATGTCCTGATACTATTCTTATATGACCAGAATTGTTCTTATAAGACTACACCATGCTTCTATATTCACTGCTATTTGTTTTGACTTCCATGGTTTATATATCTTTTAAAAAATTTAATTACTTGATGAGTTCCCCATGAATCCACAGTGATGTCAATAACAACTTCCCCTTCTCTTGTCAATAGAACTGATTATCTTTATGTCTTTAGAATTCATCCTTAAAAACTTTCTATCTCTTTTGAAATCAGTTCTATTGCAAAACTTTACTCCACAACTCTCTCCCTATCATTTCCTTGAACCCTTTGGAATCTCACCTTGGATTACAAAATGCATGTTAGCAAACAGACTGCTTGATGAAGTGGATAGAGAAGATGTCTCAGTTAGAAAGACCTGGATTCGAATTCTGCCTCTGTGACCCTGGTAAATCATTTACCCTAGAACCATAGGTAACATTCTATGAAGGAAGGAAGGGAATGCTTTTTCTGAGACAGAAAGGGTGGAGGAGAATGAAAGTGAAGATATAAAGGGATCTTAAAGCTACCTTTCTCATGATTCTGCCCATGACAGGTGCATTGAAGAATGACTTCTAGGCTGTTGATAGTCAAGTTCCATCCTCACTTACCACTCTAAAAATCATACCCTGGAGAAGCATCAGGCTTGGTCCTTGCTTTTCTGTTTCTGTGATTGCCTTTCCTTGAACGATTTCAAGAAAACCTTGACTTTACTTTTCAGGCAATTTTCTAACCAGTGACCTTGCCTCAGCTCCCATTTCTTCCCCTCCACCCCATGATCAAATTAACTGCTCCATTGCTTCTGAATAAGGTGTGTCAAGTTATACCTCTGTAGCCCAACTTAACATCCCTGTAACTTTCTGGAGCAAAATGGCTTTCCAAAATCCCCTCTGAGTGTTTTATTATATCCATTTGAATGCAAACTGAAATAGGGCATTGCCTTAAAATATATATATATATATATTCCTAGCACTTGACACATAGTAAATACTTAATAGATACTTTTTCCCAACCATTCATTCATTCATTTGTTTGTTGCAGAGAAGGTACTGATGTGCATTAGTAGAGGGATCATCCTCACCTTGATATTTCTTATTTTAATGAAATCATAGTTTCCTATCCCATTTCCTCTTCCTATATCAGACAATTTATTCCTCTTCTGAACATTCCTATTAGTGAAAAACATCCATCCGTCCATTGAGGCTTACAGCTTCCCATGTCCTCTTCAACTTTTTTTCTTTCACTCCTTCCAAATATTCAATTTATTGCCAAGTCTTGGTGTTACTACTTTAACAACATTTCTTATACACGTTCTTTTTACACCATTCACATAATGACAGGTATCAGCTGTCATTATCTCATGCCTGGACTGTTCCAGGAACCTAGTTGTTGGCTTCTCAACAGCTGTCTCTCTTTCCATTCCAATGTATCTTTCAATTTAATTATCTTTCATTTTTATTAAAGCCTAAAGCTAACCATGCTTTGCCCTTATTTAACAAACTCCAGTGGTTCCCTATTGCCTCAAGGACCAAATATAAAATTCTGTTTGGTATTTTTAAAGCCTCTTAACTCTCTTTCAAATATTCTTACATTTGATTCCCATTCAAATCCTCTAAGATCTATATAGGAGCTAGTTGGCATAGTGGATAGAATGCTGAACGTGAGTCAGAAAGATCTGAATTCAAATGTGACCTCAGATACTTATTAGTTGTGTGACCTTGCACGTCACCTTATCTGTAAAAAATGAGCTGGAGAGGGAAATGGCAAACCTCTAAGTTTTTTGCCAAAAAAACTCCAAATTGGGTAACAGAGTCTGAAATGACTGAACAAGATTATGACATTGGTCTTCTTTGGGTTTCTCACACATGACAGTCTATCACTCAAATCTGTACCTTTTCATTGGCTTTCCCCTAAGTGTAAAATATTCTCTCTCACTTCAGCTTCCTGATTTCTGTGATTTCCTTTGGAACTCAGCTGAAATTTCACTTTTTGCAGGAGTTCTTTTTGAGTCTCCCCTCCCTTAGTGCCTTCCCTCTGATTTCCAGTGGATATTTATCTTGTATATACATTGTCACTAGCATGTTGCCTCTCCCATTAATATGTGAGCTCCTTGAGGGAACCTACTGTATTTTCTTTTGCCATCATCTTAGTTTGGATTCCCATCTCCTTCCTATTGCAATGGTCTCGATCTCTTTGGTCTACTTGCTTCAAACTTGTCCCCATTTCAATCCATTCTCCATTTGTTTGCCAGAATAATTTTCCTAAAACAAAGGTCTGATAATTTTTGGGCCCCTGCAAAATAAGCTCCAATTGTTTCTTGATGTTTCTGGGATAAAATACATTCTTTTATTATTACAATCTCTTCACAACCTGATCTCTTCTTACTTTTCTCTTTCTCATGATTCTGTCCGTTATGCAGAATGCATTCTTATGCGTTACTCCTTTCCTAACAAGCACCATCCAAGCACATTGGGCTACCTGTTCTTCTCATATGACATTCCACCTTCCTTTTTAGGCCTTCACATCAGTTGTTCCCATGCCTGGGATGCTATTCCTCTTGGAATCCTCATGTTTCTCCCTTCCCCCTCCCCCCTCCCCCATAACTCTGGCTGCTAGAACCTTTCTCTCTAAGGTTATTGTCCATTTTTTGTATATCTATTTACATATGCAAAATGTTCTTAGTCTCTCATGTCATAGATGCCTTTTTCAGTCTAGTGTTGTCTTTTTAGAATAATATTTGAAAATAAATGACAGAATACTTGATTTTGAATAAATATTAGTGAAAAATAGATGGAATTTTATTTCCCATTCAAGTTCAAGGACTCCTTGAAATCTATCCCTACATCCCTTGGGGAGGATCTGTGACCCCAGCTTAAGTACCCCTGATATATACTCCCATGAGAATGTAAATTATTAGAGGGCAGAGGAGATTTAATTTTTATTCTTGTAGCCCTACAACATGGAGATACAAAACTCAGGTAGTGTGCTGATGCAGAGTAAGTCCTGTCATTTTGCTCAGTTCTTTCAACTTTTGAAGGAAAACATCATTATTAAGTCAAATCAAGAAATTATTTGTTCTTGGGCAGACTTAGAATTCTAGCAGATGTGTGGATAATTTGAAACTTTCCATCATTACAATATTATACTCCTCATCCTGGTTGTATTTTGTTTCCCAGACCCGTCATCAATTTCCTTTGTCTCTTCAGAAGATCGTCTGTTCTTGACTTCCTTGACCATATTGACTTTAATCCCTCTTTTATTGACCTTTATCCAAATTGATATACACCATGCTTTCCCTTTTTGATTCCTAGATTTCCTCACGAAGGTATATCTCTTTATTTAATTTTTTTTTATTATAGCTTTTTATATGCAAAACATATGCATAGGTAATTTTTCAACATTGACCCTTGCAAAAACTTCTGTTCCAATGTTTCCCCTCCTTCTCTTCACCTCCTCCCCTAGGTGATAGGCAGTCTCATACATATTAAACATGTTAAAGTATATGTTAAATACAATATATGTATATATATTTATATAGTTATTTTGTTGCACAAGAAAAATCAGATTTAGAAAGAAGATAAAAATAACCTGAGAAGAAAAACAAAAATAAAAGCAAAGAACAACAGAAAGAGTGCAAATACTATATTGTGGTCCAATTTCCCAGTGTTCTTTTGCTGGGTGTAGCTGGTTCTGTTCATCACTGATCAATTGGAACTGAATTGGATCCTCTTATTGCCTCACTTCCATCAGAATTGATCCTCATATAGTGCTGTTGTTGAAGTGTTTATAATGATCTCCTGGTTCTGCTCATTTCACTTAGCATCAGTTCATGTAAGTCTCTCCAAGCCTCTCTATATTCATCCTGCTGGTCATTTCTTACAGAACAATAATATCCCATAACATTCATATACCACAATTTACCCAGCCATTCTCCAATTGATAGACATCCATTCAATTTCCAGTTTCTAGCCACTACAAACAGGGTTGCCATAAACATTTTTGCACATATGGGTCCCTTTCCCTTCTTTAATATCTCTTTGGGATATAAACCCAGTAGTAATAAGAAGTATATCTTTTTACTATAATAGTGATGGATGATATAATTTATGTAGAATTTTAAAATTCGTGAAATGATTTTTCATACATACATTTTTTGAGACATAATGTTCTTGTGAGGTAGACACTAAAATACAATTTCTGTTTTGGTAAATAAGAAAACTAAGACACAAAAGAGGTTAAGAATTGTCAAATGTATTAGCTAAGTGTTAATTATAAAAACATACACTATATTATGTATATATACTCCACAATGTATATGTATATTACATTTACATATGTCATGAATATATATTTATATACAAATATATTAAATATATATGCTAGAAAAAATGATCAAGATTTAATAAAACTATTATTTTCAGCCTATTAACTTTGAATTAATGATAATTTATTTAGGGCATGACTAATGCCCTTTTTATCAAGAGGAAAATATTTTACTACAAACGGAACGAACATTAATAATACTACGGGAAACACATTTAGTTACTTGAGAGTAATATAAAAAAAAGAATATTTATAACCTTTCAAGAATTTTGGATGCTGAAATACTACTGCATTGTAAGAAATGATGAGCTGATTAATTAAAAGAAAAAAACAAGGAAAGAATTGCATGAAGTGATGAAGAATGAAATGAACAAAACAGTAATAGCAATATTGTTATAAGAACAACTTTGAACAGCCAAGTCATTTTGAATATTATAAATAGCCAAATCAACTACAAAGAACTTATGAAGGAAGATGCTACCTACATTCAGAGGAAGAACTAATAAATAAAAGTATGTGGAGTATGATTGTACACATCTCTATCTACATATATGGGTGTGTATGTACTTGTATACATTTACATACACATATACAGTTTGTATCTAATGAGACTTCTTTAGAATGCAGTAGAGAGGGAGGGAGAGAAAAAAGTGCACATCAGAGAACAATAACAACAACAAAAAAAAAAACTTGAAAGCACAGAGAAGCAAAGTAGCTATAAAAATTACGTGTACTGGTTGTTACATAGCTTTTCAAAATAAAAAAGTAAACTGTGGAATGGAAATTCATGATTTTATGTTAAATCCTCTTTTTATGTTGTCCTGTGTACATGGAAATGTTCTTTTTGGTCTTTTCACATTGAAATTCAAAATGAACAAAAATTGGAATTTGGAAGCCCCCATCTATAAAATAATAAAAAAAAGTTCCATTAACAAACAATCATTTTCAATTACTAAAATCTCAAAAGACAACATTAATTTAATTTAAATAACTGATATACATTGGAGGAAAAATAATTTCTTCAAAAGTTTTCATTTCCAATTAAGTCAAATTAAAAAACATTAAGTACATACTAGATTCTAAGTACTCTACTAAGTATTGGGTATAAAAAGAAAGAGAAAATGATGGTTCCTATCTTCACATAAGTTATATTCCAGTGCAAAATAACTAGGTACTTAGAAGACACACATGTATGTCTACATTCAATATACATTTATTATATTAAAATATAACATAATGATGCAAAGAAAACAAAAACTTTCTTTGCCTTCAAGGATCCCATAATCTATTAAAAGAGAACAACATGCAAACAACGATGTACAAACTTTATATATGTAGGAAAAGTTGGAAATGGTCTCAGAAGAACTGCATTAACAATAAAGAAGACTGGAAAAAAGCTTCTTGCAGAAGGTGGGATTTTACCTGAGATGTGAAGGAAACCAGGAAAGCCAGTAGATAGAAGGGAGAGGGGAGAGTATTCCAAACATGTGGAATAAACAGTGAAAATGTCTAGATTTTAGAAATGAAGTATCTTGTGTGAAATATAGCCAGGAGATCAGTGTAATTGAATAGTACATGTTATAAAGGGCTTTAAAAGTCAAACATATGTTTATATATCTGATCCTGAAGGTAATAAGAAGCCATTGTAGCTTTTGGGTTACACTGGGTTATACAATCAGGTTTACATTTTGGAGAATCATTTTGGCAGCAAAGTGGAAAAAGCATTGAACCAGGATGAGATTTGAGATTAGAAACTTTTCTCAGGCCTTCTTAACTTTAGTAATTTCTCTCTGTTAATTATTTCATATTTATTGTTCATACAGATTTTTTGGTACACATTTATTTGTTTGAATGGAGAAAAAGGAAGTCACAGTGAAGAAGAATAGATTTGGGGTTAACTCTAGTGACTTTTCATTTCATATTTATCCTTGATATAGGTTTTTTTGGTACATGTTTATTTGGTTGAGTGGAGAGAAAGGAAGACACAATGAAGAAGAATAGATTTGGGATTTTAAGGCAATGGGAAAGATGGAATGCCAAAAGATCATGTTCAAATAAAGAAATTTTGGAATATAATGAACAAAACAATAGAAGGGATTGATTGTGGCAAAATCAATGATTGTAGCTATGTGTAGCTAAGTAGAAGAAATCATGAAAATTAAGTAGAAATGAGAAACGGAAAAGTTAAGGTAATTGAGGGATTCACTGATGTGTGTGTGTGTGTGTGTGTGTGTGTGTGTGTGTGTGTGTGTGTCCTTTTGTGAGGATAGAAGAGAAGGAAATGAGAAGGACTGAGCCAAGCCCTCCACTAATTGAGGAAAGAATAGGTTCTCAATTAGATGACAAATTGGGATAAGATAAACCTTAAAGAAGGAGAATTTGCCTAGTGTAAAGGAAGAGGGAGAATCTGGAGATGGCAACAAGGAAGGAAGAATATAGTGTCCAATACTGGAAAAGTAGTGAAGAAGAAGTATCATCATCAGAAAATTGGTTGGTCGATTGTTGTCCTTCATTCTCGAAGACGATCAAAATGACATTAGGATGATAGAGTCAAGTTATAGACTTGTAATTCATCAGACCAACATGAGCTTGGAATGTTCCTCCAAAAACAGGGCCCAGGTGAACACTTGGGATGCATTCTTTAAATTTGTACAACTCATGTTTCTTTTGAGCTACTTCAATTCTGCTTTTGACACAGGTATGTCATGCTGGGCAGTCTTGTGCCAGTGTCTCCCATTTCCAAGGCTATTCAGAGAAATCATGAGAGTGTTTTTGTACTCTTTGTGCACTCTCTGTAAAATAATCTTTTAGGCAAGTGTACTTTGGCATTTGAACAATGTGACTGTCCCTTGGCATTGCGCTTTCTGTAGCAAGGTTGGGGTACTTGGCAATTTAATTTGAGGGCACTTCATCCTACCAGGTGATCTTCAGCATCTTCTTGAGATAATTCAAATGGAAATGATTCAGTTTCCCAGCATGGAACTGGCATATTCTCCAGGTTTCAAGAAAGCCACAACTTAGTGAGGACCAGAAGATGGAAGGAGTGAAAAAGAAAGAGGTTTAAGATAAAAAGAAGTTTGTTCAGACTTTCTCTAAATCAGATTGGTTATGCTCATCTTTCACTTGGCTTCTTTCCACATGATCATAGCCAGAGTAAGCAGTATAAATGTTTCCTGCTGGAGCTGAGAGAAGACATTTATTTAGTTTTTATGTTGTATATATAAGTTGTTTACTTATAGAAAATTCAATATCAGTTACTAGGATTTTGCCATGAAAAGAGAGTATGCAGGTTTTTACTTGATATTTAAAATATAGAAAATCATTTTCATTCTCTATTTTACAAACTAAAAAAAAAACTGAATAGAGTAACCACTGGAAATTATGATATCTTCAGGAATGCATTTTAAACAGGAATATAGCAGCTTTGGTCACTGCTTCCTGCACTACTATCCATACAACCCGGATACTCTTTATCATTTTTAAAAAAAATCTCTTATCATATAGACCCCTCTCCTAACATCCTGAGGTTAACATTGTAAGTGTCTTGGTGCTTCCTCACTATATTGTTTATGTGTTTGTCACACACCTAATAAGAGCTAAGTATATGAGTCTGGATTTGACTCTAGGACCAGTGCTCTATCCACTGTGCCATCCAACTGTCCCTCTTTGCTAGACTCGTTAGCCCTTCTTAAAATGACCCTAATAAGTAATATTAGTTTTTGAATTTCTGAAATTCAGTTTAATTCAATAGACATTTATTATTGCCTTATTGCAGAGAAGACAATGTACAAGGCATTAGGATAATAAGTTATGTACAACACAGAACCTCTTCTCAAGGACTTTTCAATCTAATGTACATGTATTTGAATCAAGAGATACAAATGCGTTTGATTCCTGTATAGAAGAAATGATGAAAGAAAGTGTGATGAAATATTTGAGGAACAAGAAACCACTTTATTTGCTAACTAAGCAAAGGTTTTATGAGGATGTGGCCTTGACATTTGGGAGTTAGATGGAGTTGAGAGTATGGAGAAATTCACTACAGGTTTTGAGAGAAGAGCAAAAAAGAAATGAAATAGAAGAAAACAGAAAAAGTACAGAACAGTGAATGTTCCTATTTGTTTGTATTAATACTTCATGAAAGAGAATAATATGAAATAAGCCAGGGTATATAATTTTCAACCAAAATGTAGATTTTGAATTCCAGAATTAAAGATTTAGATTTTATTCATTAGGGAATGGGGATCCCTTGGAAGCTTTTGAGGCCCACAATTGATCAGTGACATGATCAGAACAGTGCATTAAGAATATATATATAAATATATACATGTATATACATATGTACACACAAGCATATATATGAGGATATATGTATGTGGTATTTAGATATGAACAGATATAGTGACATGTATATATACACACTGTGCATACATATGGATACACATACATTTAGATACAATTTATACACACATTATATATGTCTTAATAGGAATATATAGATGTATATATATATGTATAGATTTACATATCTCTCTCTCTATATTCCTAATACAATATCATATGTTTGTACACACACATAGATATATACATATATATTCATACATATATAGTATATAAGTGTTTATATGCATGTAAACAATTTCTAAAACCACCAAAATTTTATAAGGTCAAATAAGCTTTCCAATAACAATTTTTTCCTCGAATCCATTCAGTATTCCACATAGCAGCTACTAGACAAATAAAATGAATAGACAATTATTCAATTGTATAGCCTTCTGGATAACTGAATCTCCCAAAGACTTTCTCCACTTCCCCCACCAAGCCATTATCCTTTATTTGTTTTTACTTTAACCTCATCAATTATCTGTACCCTTGCTCTAATTTTTTCCATTGGTTTCTATTATATCCTTTGCAGACCATCTATGTTGCTTTTCACCGAGCACTGAGGGAGGTTAGTGGCTGCTTTTGTTTGAGAGGCTATTCACTGTGACTGAGAGATGTTTGCTCGGGGAGCAAGCCGCGAGGGTGCCCACATGAATGTTAAACCACCCATTTCTTCCTCAGACATGTTGGTCCTTTCAGAGTGGCTCCTGAGGTCACTGGTGGGGCACTGGAAGGGATGGATGCACAGCTGATTTTATTAGGGGATATGTAGATAAGGAGCCGACTGTAGCTGCAAGGTCAAATATTTGACCAAAAGTGAAAACAAAATAAAGCTGGATGTTGAAAATAGGAGAGGAAAGAGAATCTTTTAAAAGAATGACATAAAAGAGCCAAACAGAAAAGAAACCCACTATCGTTTCCATGAGAATCTTTAGTTAGTTTCTGTTCTCTCCTTTTATGACCATTTCAAGTAACTAAGTACATATGGCATGTTTGTAAGTAAAGCAGTCGATGAAGTTAGTTACACCTCTGCATTTATGGCCATGCCCCTGAGTATTATTAACTTTTACACTCCCCATAAAATATAATTTATCACTTAAATAATTTGCTTTGTGTCAGGGCTCAGTGTGCTCCAGTGCTTTCCTGCTCATTAAATGAGATATTTTTACTTAATGAGCCAAGGATGTCCTTTGCATTTAACATTAGAATTGATTTCAAACACTTCATTTTTATAACACTTTGGGTATGTGATTTCAAAAATGTGGGTTTCATCTCAAAAAGTCAATGGGAAACAAATCAGAAATTGTTAAATGTGAGCAGCATTTTAGGTGATAAGGAAAAAGTTTTATACATGGTGAAATCCGGAGATTTAGACCAGTGAAAAAGAAATCCAAACAAAACAATGTTCTCCCACCCCCTGCAAAACCTCATAATATTGTCCCAAAGGAATCAGACTTCCTTTTTAATAGTAATACAGAAATTTGAAAACTAATATAACAATGTTCAGGGGAAAAGTCTATCCTAAATAATTCTGAAAGCAAGATTGAAAGTCTGAACCCAAAGCAATCTGAATACCAATATGGATAAATAGTATAGTTATCTTCTGATTGATCATTAGGGGACAGGCCTAAGGACTGGACCTTTGATATCATTTTTAGAGAGAACTCCCAGGTGGGGAAATTCTCTCTCACCAGTTCGTGTCAGCAACTTTTCTGCAACCTATAGTCTTAAAGAGTTGATTAGCTTACTGAGAAGTTAAATTACATGTCCAGGGTCATGTAGTCAGTATCATATCGGAAACGGAACTTGAATCCATTTTCCTGGTTTCCAGGCTGGCTCCCAATCCACCCTGCTAGGCTGGCTTTCGATTTGATTTTGTCCTCATGAAAATGATAAATGGCTACTTCAGCCTTCCATTCATCTAGCTAACTAAAGATTTCAGATTTGAAAGTTTCTATTTTAAAAAATTGATAGATGTCTTATGTAATGTCCAAAGAGAAATAAGATTCCATATAAAGGTGGAAATTCTCCAGAAGAAATGTATGGATTTCATCAAGCTACAGAATACTATAGTGTCTTTTCAGTAAGACATACAGTCTCTAAAAAGAAACTAGTCTAGCCAGCTGCACTGTAAAAGCAGCAGGGATAATAATCTCTTAAGACAAGGACATTTGAATAGGTGCTGATATATAGTGGTGAAAGCATAATTCACAGAAATGAAAACATAATATCAAAATTATGAGGTATTAAGACATTTTAAAAGATTTCTACAATTTTTTTTACATCATAGTAAACTGAACAGATTTTCTGTCACTGAAGAAACTATTTATTAATTAAATTATTTTATTGTGAAAAATAGTTGTTTTGAAAAAAAAAATTTTTCCTTGGGATATATACTGAATTTATTTCTTACTGTGAGGATGCAGAATTTTCCTCGCATATGGCAGAAACAACACTGGGAGACTCTTTTCTCCCTTTGTTATGCTATGGAAAGGTTAATAAAAGAAGCAAATGTTCGTCTGTGATATATGTTGACACAGCTTTTTAATGAACCATGGAGACCTAGTGTCTGCAGCAGTTTTAAAGCCAGCACCCTCTTAGTTCAGGTTTGATATTGGAATGAAGGCATCTTGCAAGCTAAAAACATTTAATAAAGGAGACATTTGCAAGTCATTGAACATTTAATAAAGGAGGTTTATTTGCCCTAACACAGCAAAGATATATAACAAGGACACATTAGTGTGACCAGTGTTTCTTCTCTGGATACAGTTCCCCTTAACTCTATCCAGAATCATGTTATTCGGTAAGTCATTAGGTTTGAGAATTCACATGTTCTTTTACACCTACAAAGTCAAATAGTCCTAGACTCATGTGATTTGGATTTTTTATATTCCTAGATAATACGGAAGCTGCACCAGGAAAACCAGGGCCAATAAGGACCTTCAGGACAAATTAATCTTGGGCTTACTCCATGTTGGTTGGGGGATAAAATGGGGAAAGAGAAGGGACAGAAAAGGGAATAATTATTTATGAAGTGCCTACTATCATCCAGGTACTGTGTTAAGTGCTTCTTACTAATATTATCTCATTTGATCCTTCACAACAACCTTGCAAGAGAGGTACTATTATCATCTCCATTTTATAACGAAGGAAACAGACAAACCGAGGAAACTTAACTGAAGTTAAGTGACTTGTGCAGCAAGTAAATGTCTGAGTTCAGATTTGAATTCAGATTTTTCTGAGTCCATTTATAATGCTCTGTTTAATGCACATCAGTTACTGCTGCATTAAAGAAACAGTGGTCTTATCACACCTAATAATGTAATATGGCCATGAAGCACCATAAACTCTGAAAAATTAAAATAGAGAATAATCAAAGGCCAGTGGAGAGATTCATAGTGGATGTAAGAAGATTATAGAATATGGATGAAAATGACCTGTAGGAAAGAAGTGACATAATAGATATAATAGAGATCATGTCTCCCAATATTATGTGTTACAAATTAGAAAAATTCTATAGTCTTACAGTAGAAGATAAATTCATTGTAACTTTATCCAAAGAAAAACATATTTTCAAAATAACTATTTTTTCAATTAAAAAAGCCTCTTTCAAAACAAAATAATGTATAATCAAAAAGGGAGTAGACAGATCATGTATTGAGAACCAAAGGTTGTAGATTTAACTGAATACTGAAGTGAAATACCCATGGATTTTTTTTTTTGCTTTCTATTTCAATATTTTATTGATTTTTAAAATTGTAGATGTATATATGTGTATCCTGTGTATTGAATATACTATATAATACGTGACACATGACATCATTTTATATGTAAATATTTGTTGTTCAGTTGTTCATTCATGTCCAAATCTTTGTGACCACATGGATCAATGTCTGTATGGTTTTTTTGACAAAGATACTGGACTGGTTTGCCATTTCCTTCTCCATTTTTATGCAGACAGGGATTAAGTGACTTGCCCATGGTCACAAAGCTGGTAAATGTCTAAGGTCAATTTTGAACACTGATATTTGAGTTCTTCAATACATTGTTTCTTCCCATTGACTCTGTCCTTCCCCCACTTCCAAATAAAAGCCTTCTTATGACAAATAAATACAATCAATCAAAACAAATCAGAATATTGGCTATGTCTATAAATGTATGTCCAATTCTATATCTATTGTTTGCCACTTTTCTTCTAAGTGATGGAAGACATACTTCAACATCAAGTTCATAAACATGGTTTGTAGGTGTTCTGAAGTCTTTGGATATTGCTTGTATTTATATTATTTTATGTATGAAAAGTTAAAAAAAACTAAGGGGACAGTATCTAGTGAATTGAGTAGTATTCATTCAAGGACATGGATATGAATCTCATAGCATGGGAAGTCTTGGATGGCTTGCAGTCTGAACTATTGTTGGAAAACGCTTTGCTGTTGAGATCATGGATCCACTATTGTATCAAGAAAGATATAAAATTTAAAAAAGAGACATAGAAAGGAAAAAAAAAACTCAGAAAAATAGATTTCATTTAGTTTCCAGCCTAGAAAGAAGACGTGTTTCTTGTTTTAAAAGACAAAGATTAAGATCATAATTGTGGTTTTATTCTATACAGAAGCAATTAAAATAAAAAATAATTTTCCACTTTCCTTTTTTTTTAATGTCACTTAAAAAAACTAAAAAAAAGTTGAATACTTAAATATACAGTGGCTCATGTATTGCAGGTGTTTTTTTTCCCCTGGAAAAACACCACTTCAGTTTACTTTTTCCTGTTAACAATTAAAAACAAAAAGAATATTTATCATTCAATGTGTATTGGTAAAATAATAAATTCTACTGAACAGGATAGACTTAAAAGAGATGAGGCAATAGTTGGAAAATAGTGGAAAGTTAAAATGAAGTATATTTCTTTTAAGTCAATCAAACTTTCTTTAATGAAATTTAAAAAGCCCTAAATGATTTTTCTTTATAAGATAGTAGCTATATTGGAGTGAGACAATTAAGTAGCACAGTGGATAGAACCTTGGAGTCAGGAAGAGGACTCTTCCTGAATTAAGATCTGGTCTCAGATACATATTTAGCTGAGTGAGCCTGGACAAGTCATTTAATTCTGTCTCAGTTTTCCTCATCTATGAAATGAGTTGGAGAAAAAAAAAGTCATGCCATTTTAGGATTTTTTTTCCCAAGAAAACTTCCAAATGACATTGCAAATAATTGGATATGACTGAAAAATAACTGAACAATAAACAATATTGGAATTGGCATGTCTATGCATTTATACTAAGCTGTTTCAGACAAAATCCACTTTACCTAAAACATGGGTGAGACATGAGGATTTTTCAAATGCCAAACTCAAAAGGAAGAGTCACATTAAAAAGAGGCAAAGAAAACTATTTGGCAAATCGAATAGGTTAGAGGCAATTTGGGAAAAAATGGAAATAAACAATAGATTTGGGATCAAAGGACCTGAGTTCAAAATCTGCTTTAGTCATCAACTATCTGACTTTGAACAAGTCATGTAAACTCTGTGGGATTCAGTTTTCTGCTTTGAGGAGGTTGAACTAGTTGCCCCCTATTCCTATTTCCATCAATAGATCTTTAATTTTATCATTCTTTACTGATAGTGACTATCTCTCTTGAACAGTGTAAGAGATGAACAAAAGCTTTTATTTATTTATTCATAATAGTATTTTATTTTTCCAAATGCATGCAAAGATAGTTTTCAACATTCATCTTTGCAAAACCTTGAGCTCTGGATTTTTTCTCTCTCCCGTTACCCTAGACCACAAGCAATCAAATATGTTTTACTTGTACAATTCTTCTAAACAAATTTCTACATTTGTCATGCTGTGTAAAAAATATCAGATCAAAAGGGAAAGAAAACACAAGAAAGAAAAAGAAGTCAAACAAACAACAACAAAAGATGAAAATACTGTGCTTCGATGCACAACAATGTATGTGTCCCAGTTTTCCTACATCTCCTCCAACATTTATCATTATCTTTTCCTGTCACTTTAGCTAGTATGAGATGTATGAAGTAGTACCTCAGAGTTGTCTTAATTTGCATTTCTCTAATCAATAGTGATTTAGAGCATTTTAAAATATGAGTAGAAATAGCTTTAATTTCTTCATCTGAAAATTGTCTATTCATACATTTAACCATTTATCAATTGGGGAATGGCTTTTATTCTAATAAATTTGAGTCAGAAATGAAGCTTTTATCAGAAACACTGACTATAAAAAATTTCCCCCAGTTTTCTGTTTCTCTTCTATTCTTGGATGCATTGGTTTTTAATTTAATGTAATCAGAATTATCCATTCTGCACTTCTTAAAATTCTTTAGTTCTTCTTTGTTCATATTTTCCTTATTTATCTACTAGATCTGAGATCTAGACTATCCCTTGTTTTCCAAATTTGCTTATAATGTCAACTTTATGTCTAAATCATGAACCCATTTCAATCTTATCTTGGTATAGGATATTAGATGTTGGTCAATGCCTAGTTTCTGCCTTATTTTCTAATTTTCCCAGCAATTTTTGTTAAATAATGGGTTCTTATCCCAGAAACTGGAGTCTTTGGATTTATCAAACACTATATTATTATAGTCATTGATTATTATGCCTTGTGAGCCTAACTTTTTCTACTCATCTATTATTTCTTAGCCAGTACCAAATGGTTTCGATGACTGCTGCTTTATAAAATACTGTTTTAGGTCTGGTACAGCTAGGCATTTTTTTCTTTGCATATTCTTTCATTCCTTCCTTTGCAATTTTTTCATTAATTTACTTGAAATTCTTGACCTTTTTGAACATAAGCCTTTAAAGGAAGCTCTGGTACTTGAGAAATGAGACAACTAGAACACTATGAGAGCAATGAGCTTCTCTTCACCCTTCACCTTCTAAAACTGTTTCTCAATCAACATTCACAAAATACTATAATAAAAGTATCAGTAATGGAAAGACAAAAAAAAATGAAACAGGTCTTGTCATCAAGGAGATTACATTCAACTGGAGAGATGTAACATATACATGATAAATAAACACAAGGTAATTTGAGGAAGGAGAGGGCACTGCTATCTGATGGGGGTAAAGTGATTTTTGGCGTAGGATGGATCCAAGAAGGTTTTCTCTAGGAGGTGACCCTTATGCTCAGCCTTGAATGGAAATCCATCAGGTAGAGAAGAGGAGAAAGTGTATTTCAGACTTGGGAGAATAAGATAGGAAATGGAAGGTCTTGGATAAAGAATAGCAAGTAGTTCAGTATGAAATAAAATTGTGAAGAAGGTAAGAAGGAGCCAGATTGTGGAGAGCTTCGCATGTCGAACTGAGAAATCCATAGATAGACTGTAGGACATAGAGTCATTAGAGGCTCTTGAGTAAGGGAGATAAACTGATTCTCACAAAGTCACATTATTACTCAAACACAACATTTTTGACTCCCAGGTTTAGTCTTTCCATCATGTCAAGCTGCCTTATGCCAAAGTAAAATCAAGTCAAAAGGCATTTATTAAACAACCTTTATATACCAAAAATAGTGGTGTGGGTGTGTATGTGGGTGACTTAGAAAAGTTAATCAACTTGAATGCAAGACCATGGTGATAAAAAGTTGAGTTAGGTTGATCTAATAACAGGCAATCATTTAGTGCCAGATCAAAGTCTTTGTAACAGCATAGCTGAAGCCCACTGGCATAGGTTTTCTAGAACCCAGGGTCATCACCTTGCCATCTTGAGAACTTTAGTGAAGGATTAATGGTGTACTCATATTTTATTTAACAAATAATAAATAATGTGTCCCATTTCTGCATGCTATTTTAGACCTTTACTGTAAGGAAGATCATTATCACCTCCAACAGTTTGATTTCTAAAGAGCTTTAGTTGTCAATATTTATATCAGATTCCTTGTTTTGTTCTAATTATGCTCCCTATTTTCCCCTACAGCTTTCTTTTTGTGGTCAACGTCATATTCAATGAGTAGCAGAGTGCACTCATTTAACAATTTCGTCCTTCAAAACCAGTTTGAGATAGAACAAGATTATTGTTGTTAGGCTTTTTTTTTCTCTTTCTGTCAGCACATGATACAGTAGAAATCCTAAATCAATAACACTTTTTATTCCTACACAATTGATGCATAACATCCTTCTTCACATGGAGGTTTAATGTGTTGTAAATTAATTATCTGGAATGAACACAGGGTCAATGGGCCTTGGTATGACCGGGATGTAATGTTAAAGTGTTCCATTTCCTCCCTCCACTCTTCAGCTCTTACTGAGTCTTTTATACATGTCAGTTATGCCATCTTCCGCAATCGGCTCCCTTAAGGGTAGTTAATGCCCCTCTAGGGATTGATCGATAGAAAAAATTTTGCTTTACCATAAATTTACTCAACTATTTTCTGCCTTCCAGGCACAAAAGGGACATTTTTATTCACCATACCTCCAGCAGTGCGTTTTCTATTAAGAAAATTTAATTGAAATGAATCTCACACATTTTGTCTCCATCCAGAGTGTTATATGAAAGATCCAAATGGGGCACATGTGGGTTTTATTATCCCTCTCTGCCAACGGGGAAGGGAAATAATTGTTTATTTTCCTCCCACTCCAGACCAAAGAAAGATAAAGTTATCCACCCCGTGATCTAATTGTGGAAATGAAGGCAGTTCCATTTCAAATGAAATAAAAACAACTCCAGTAAAGTGGAGTCTTCATCAGGAGCAAAGCAATTAGAAAGCAGAAATTCACTAAGTTTTAAAGTACTCAATTTTCGTTTTCTTCCCTTTAAAACAAGACAAAGAGCGACAAACTCCATTATAATTTTGAGGTAGCTCTGCTATTAGTAGCTATAGAAACAAGGTAACCAGGTAGTGAATACAGGCTAGACACAGACAGATGCAAGCACATATATACGCACATCAATGCAGCTAGGATAATGAGAAGACAAACAAGACCTTTTAAATTCTTATCTTGTAGTGATGTCCCTGGTTAGTTGGGTGACCCACTGGGAAAAGGAAGGTCCAACATCACTCTGTCGTGTTTCAGTGGCAAGTCTGGGAATTCACTGGGATGTGTTGTTCCCCTACCAGCAGCCACCCATCCTTCAGTAAAAAAGGCAGCGCTGAAACTGCACTCACATCAAATAACAGGAAGCCCCCACTAGGGTCATCGCCATGATTTCTTTTCAGATGTTCTTTCTCTTTTGTCAAATGATGATGTCAAGTGCAGGGGTGGTGAGTGGAACCAAATCTCCTTTACTTCCCTTGACAACGAGGTCAACAGCACTTGTAAATTCAGCCTATCCCAGCTGCAGCTGTGTCAAAAGTTGCGAGCTCAGCGGGACGGTGAAATGATACAAGCAACAACGCATTTCCCGAACTCCCACTTGCAATGTATCTAGGGAAAATGCTTCTCTTTGATCTTAGGACAAGTTCCTAAGAAAGAGTTTTCAGTTCAGGATTTATCTCCACATCTGCTCTTGGGTCATCAGAGACCCTCTAAATGTCTCCTGATTTTGAGGGGTGATCTGAGTGCCACATAAGGAGCATTATAGGTAGATCTCTTGTTACCTTCCATTCACAGGTTTCAGGAGTCTGAGTCCTATGTAAAAAGCAAAATCACCTATATATCCCTGAATAACAGAGTAATAGGTAGCAAAACTATAATTCTAATGAGATCTTTTGATTCTGAAGGCAAAGTTCTTTCCTCTCTCTCTCTCTCTCTCTTTCTCTCTCTCTCTCTCTCTCTCTCTCTCTCTCTCTCATAGTGGAATATGCTGTATTTCACTATATACTACATATACACATGTATACATACATATATGTGCACACACATAGATATATAAATATATACATGCACGTACATACATATTAATATATATATAGTGCTTCTTTGTATTTCTGAGATCTAGAATGCTTCATTAAACTTCAGGAGATTTGGGCTTATTAACCTCAAGATTTTGAGGAACTATTGCACAAATTTCCTTTATTATGAAAAAACAAAACAAAACCCTGAATTTTTTTTTTCACCCGTCAAACAAATATAATGCCATACTTTAGTACCATGGCTGATTCATGATTTTATCAATGTGATTCTTCTCCTTATTTCCTTTTATCTAAGTTATAATCTTCCCCATTCTATCTCATCCTAGGAAATTCTTGCCATATTTTCAACAAGTTTTTCATAAAGATTTGCTTTAATATACTTGGCCTTCTTTTTAGTCATGCAAGGTGCCAGTATAGAATAAAGAATGTCAATCTATTGTTTCTTATTCTTATTATAAGATTGACTAATTTCCTTTTCAGATTATATTAATCTTTATCTGTGATGTAATAGAGTGAGGGATAAATTCTTTTCTTGCACCAAAGCTGTGATTTATAATATTATAGATTGACCTCATTGTTATTTAGTCATTTCAGTTATGTCTGACTCTTCATAACTCCATTTGGATTTTCTTGGCAAAGAAACTGTTTGCAATTTTCTTCTTCAGCTCATTTGACAGGTGAGGAAACTGAGGCAAATAGGATTAAGTGACTTGCCCAGGATCACACAGCTAGTAAATGTCTGAGGTCAAATTTGAACTCAGGAAAGCTAAATCTCCCTGACTCCAGACCTGGTGCTCTATCCACTGTGCCACATGTTGTTGTCACTTACCAGGTACCTTCCAATTATCTTTTAGTTTGATAATTTTATATCTGTTTAGACAATGTTTGGTGATCTGTGATTTGTAGTCACATGTAGCAGAAGAATGCTGGTTTTGAAAACATGGTCTTTCCCAGCAGAACATACTGACAACAATATAAATATTGAATGGGCACACTGACTAAAATGGGATGGGAAAGCGAAGAGATATCTGGAATTAGGAGGATCAGAGTTCAAATCTAGCTTCAAATATTTATAAGCTTTATGATTCTGGGCAATTCCATTAATCTCTGGTACCCCAGTTTTTTCATCTGTAAAATGGTGAAAATAATTGAATCTACCTCTCAGAATTATTTTGAAAGTCAAATGTAAATTATAAAGTGCTTAGCATGGTGTTTGACATATAGTAAGCACTGTGTTAGCTATCATCATCATCATCATTATTGTTAATTACAAAGTCTCATCTTTGTCCTTCTGTATAATTGCCTGGTGACTTCTAGAAAAGGCTAGCAAGATGGAAAGAGGCTTAGATTGCTGTGAATTCTGAATATCTCTTTCTAGGAAATGCCATTTCTTAAAGATTTTGGATTATACATTTCAAATGGGTAATGATCTTAAATCCCTTCAGTTAGTCCAATCACCATGATTGAATGAGTTGTCTACGATCCCACAAGGAGTGTCTACAAAATCAGGTTTTGAATTCAGCTGCCCTGATCCCAAACTGAGGGCTTTCCCCACATATCACATTGCCACTTCATTCTCCAAATGGAAAAGAATCTCACCTCTTTAAAAAATGTGATCCTTGATAATCTGAAAAGCTGAGTTCTTAACATTATTTTTGTGTGCTCCCTTGCCAGGTATCAGGCTACATTCTTGGATGGAATCCAATGTTTTAGATTAAAAAGAGACCAAAGTTTGACTACTGCAAAGATGTACTATATCTGCAACCCAAGTAGAAAGTCTGTAACTCCCTGATTGGCTAATAATGTATAGAATTTAGTTAACATGTGACATAAAAACATACATGTAAACATAAAAAGAACTCACTCATACAATACTCTTTCCCTCTACCAAAATATAATTACATTGAAATAATTGAGATTGAAATGCTGAATTATTTTTTGGCTATCCACAAATAGAAGCAGCCTGTTACAGTGGGTAGGTTATTGGGTCTGAAATCAGGAAAAATTGGGTTCAGATCTCAGTTCTAACTCTTATTAGTTGTCTGACATTAGGCAAGTCACAAACTTTCAGACTTCTTAGAATTTATCTGCTTAGCTCTTGATTTGCCATACTATTTAATGGGTATCCCCAAATAAAACCATTCTTCTACATTACTGTTTATTATACATGTGTCATATTATCCTTGCACTTAAAGGCACTGTGTTTGTGTATGATAATGTCTCCTTTGTCAGACTTAGTCATCATTTTAAGTAGAAATTAAAGAGAATGGTGAAGTTCTATTCTGTTCCCAAAATTCAAGGAACTGATTATCATACCCTCAACATTAGGCAGAATTATCTTTTGTGGGACATGGGAAGAAAAGAAAGAGGAGATGTAATTAAAGAATCAGAGAAGAAAAAGTTTAGAAAGAATGCCAATTTGGGAGAAAAAGGTGGATTTTATGAGGTGAACAATTGGCACTTAATTATTTTTCATACTGGAGCTGTACACTTTGGGCAGAAATCTTAATATATGTAACATGGAGGGGAGGGATAGGGGAAAGTGTTGGCATCCATAATATAGTATTTTATATCTTATGTGGTCATTTTCTTATTCTCTGAGTTGTCTCGCTCTAATTTGCTCAATTTGGAAGATTTGACTTCTTAGAGAAGGACTACCATCACAAGTCAAACTCAAATACTCTCACAATCCTAGAGGTAACCTATTGAAGAGGAATACCCTTCCCTTACTCATCACTTTAGCTCTTGAGAGGAAACAAAATACCATGGTGAATAGAGAACTGGACCTAGAATCAGGAAGTTCTGAGCTCAAATCTAAACATACACTTTTCAGCTGTTTGACTCTCAGCAAATCACTTAACGTCTCTCTGCTTCAGTTTTCTCATCTGTAAAATGAGTTAATAATGGCAATTACCTCCTTAGGCTGCTTTGAAGATAAATGAGACAATATTTGTGAAGTCCTTTGCAAATCTTCAATCATTATATAAATGCTAATTATCATCATTATTATTGTTGTTATTATTACTCTAGGACAACTATTAAGCCCCTAGCTATGTATTTCTTTGTACACAACCAATCTCACAACAATGCTTCTTTTAAATTTTAAACATAACAATTTATTTAGCAATGAGGCAAAATAAGTGATGTCGCAGATATTTATTATATAGTAAAGCAAAATGCAAAAGAAAAAAATATGTCAAACTTTACATACAACTTTGGGTCACACTCTCCTACCAAAGAATTCAGAATTTGGGGGGGAGAGTGGGCACACATGCTTATAGAAAACTGGAAGGGAAACATGTGAAATAAAAAAATTCATATGCTTGGGGTAATTTATAACTTTGAACTATAGTCTTTGATGTCAGTAGCCTATTCAGCAACATTTGCACCACATGAAGCCATTTCTTTCCCAACTATCTGTTGGTCCTTATCTCCCCATGTGGGCAAGTCTTTTTCTCTTGTTTTCCCCAAACATGTAACATTTATAAGCTCTTTCCTACAGTCACCTTTAAACAGGAACCTTGAAGGGATGTTGGGAAAGTGTTACCCTATTTGTATTGTCTAATGGTTCTCTTTAAGCTGGAGAATAGCAAAGTCATCAGGCTGGCAAATTCTGGCAATTACAGACCAGGCATTCATTCACTTGCCAAGATTCTACTGTGTTGTCCAATAAGAGATTTAACAAAACAGCTCAGGTTGATACTCTCTAAGCATCCAACCCTTCATGCACTAGCATCCTAGGCTGTTCAAATAGATCTCAGCATTTCGGTTCATACAAGTAAATGGTTGCATAAATCTTTTTTATTTTTTTTCCCTTTTAGCTTTTCTTTCTCAAACCAGAGAGGATAACAAAGAGCAACAATAGCTAGTACTCCAATTTTTATTAAGTCAATAAGGATCTTAGCATCTTTTGTCATCTGACTATTCTTCCTGGTTTTTTTTCCCTAAGTAGCTCTAGTAGAAATACTTTTCAATCCCACACTGAGTCTTCTTTTACCCTTTCTTGATCATTTCAGTTTCAGTGATTTCAATCACCCACTGAGTGACTCACCTTTCACTTATGAAGTAACAACCACCAAATTTCCCTTAAGAAATCAACAATCACTTAATAGTTACTTAAGTCTTCAAATAGTTATATGCCAATGAACAGAGGGATCATAATGTCCTACATATTTAAGTGCACAAATAACCCTCCATTTCAATCTATAACCTTGAAATTGCTTTTTTGACCTTACATATGATCAGTTTTTAATAAACTATAATTTTTAAGGCCTTTAAACCATCAAAATAGTCACAAGACATCACCTTACATCCTTTACAAGTAATATAAATCTTTATATTTAGAATATAATGAATTTTCTGCCCATAGTGATTAAATTCCACCTATCTGTGTTTTTGTCACATATATTTTATCAGTTTTTATTAAATCAAAGTTCTTTTCCTATTACTTAAAAGTATCAAATTATTCATCTATGAAAGAGAAAATATTTTAGTTAATTAAATTCTCATTCTTTTCAGGAAAGTAACTTTTCTGCCTCTCTGAGCACTAAATTGTTTCATATAAAATGGCAGCACCTTAAAGAATAAGTTCTTGAGGCCTCTTGTGATGGCTCTAGTGGTTGATGAATTATTCTTCTCCCTGCTCCTTGGTAACCTTAGAGAAAATGTCAATGAGTTTTGGCTCATTGGTGGACAACAATGTGATCCCTTGATATGTTAGGTTCATTAGCATCCTAGTTAATGAGGAATTTCTCTCCCCATTTTTGAAATTGTCTAGAGATAGAACACAAGAAGTTGTGTTCATTAAATTTTTCTTCCTGATTCTAAGTGAGTCAGAGAAGCAGATTTAAAGAAATATAGAGTCATCTTGTAATTCAAAATTAGAAGTTAGTCACAAACATTTATTAAGCACATATGCTTGGTACTATGCTAAGCAGTATTATAACTAGAAATGTTTGGGCACAATATTTACAAAAACTTTTATTTTCAAATCATACAAAAATTATTCTAATCCAGGAAAGATGTGAGCAACAAAATTTATTCTATGAATGCCTATTATAATAAACAGAAACCTATGAGTATTTATTTGTATCTTAAAGACTGAAAGGTGGTGACATCATCCCATTAGCCTTTGGGTCTGGCTAAAGACTAATTTCCAGTGTTGAATCAAAAGCGCTTGCTCAATATAAACAAATATGCTCCTTATCAGGTCTTTTTGTATAAAGATATATACTTTTTAACTTTTAAAAAATTTTCATGCTTGTTCAACTGTGTAAATCTTTCCATGAGGGAAAACAAAACTTGCCCTTTCTATCTCCTCTCTGCATTCAGCTTCCCTGAGCTTAACATTATTAAATACTTAGGTCTAATTATTTTGAGACATATCATACGATCAATTGAAGTGATAGAATGATAGATAAATACATGCTGCATTCTTTAAACTTCAGCAAATAGCATATTTAATTAGAAAGCATTTTTCTCCAAGGTGAGAAAAGGATTAAATTATGAGACTATTTTATAAAGCTGGCAAAATGTTTCAAAAATGCCTTAGAATCATCTAGCCTTATAACTACCTTATTATATGGCCATTTAAAAAAAGGAAAAACCAAGGTCAAAAGATGTTCAAGGGAAATACCTTGGACCCAGGAGAAGATGGAATTTAGTCATGTTATTCTAAAAGGTGTCTATATTAATCTCTATTCTTCACCATATCAAAAATTTAAGACTGTTCAATACCTCTTAAATATTTTTATCTAAATTAATTGACCAATTTCCTCATGAAGGATAGATAACCATTTGTCCATGGAAGGATCCTAGCTTTAAAGCTGAAAAAGACTTTTGAAGTCATGTAGTCCAGTCCACTAATTTTATAAAGAAATTGAGGTCCAGAAGACTTAAATGGTTGAATCAAAGACATATAAGTGAAAGAATCAGGATGTTGTAGGAGAGCTCTTCTCAAGCCTTTTGGTATCAGGACCCTTGAGGACTTCCCCAAAAGTTTTTGTTTGTGTGGATTATAATTGTCCATATTTACCATATAAGATATTTTAAAAGTCTTAGAATAAAAATAGTTTTGATCTAGTGTATCTCTGAAAAGGTCTTAGAAACATCCAGAAACCTCTGGTCTGTAATTTGAGAACTACCACTATTTTAATAGATAGTCTTCGGCTACAGGGTAACTAAATGGTCTTTAAGGTCTATTGTAAATCTGAAATTCTATGATGTTTAAACTTTATAAGTGGGGTATTTTGGGATACATTTACCAGAATGAGTCTTATTTGCTTAAGAGCTCTTAACTCCCTCCCTCCCTCCCTCTCTCTCTCTCTCTCTCTCTCTCTCTCCCCCCCTTCTTCCCTCCCTCTCTCCGTCCTTCTCTCTCTCTCTCTCTCTCTCTTTCTCTTCCTCTTTCCCTCTCTCTCTCTCTCTCTCTCTCTCTCTCTCTCTCTCACTCTCTCTTTCTCTCTCCTCTCTCTCTCTAATATCTATATGTAAATATAGATATATAGATATAATATATATAGATATTTAATATGTGTGTGTTTTCCCTCAATTATTTGTTAAAACTATTTTTAAACATTTAAAAAAAAGGTTTGAGTTCTAAATTTTATCCCTCTCTCCCTTCTCCAGGGCCTCAGTTTATCTATAACTTTAGTGGCCTAGATCACATGACTTCAGAGGTTTTTTTTTTTTAGTTTTACAGAGGTAGAATCCTCTAATAGACAAATGGTTACTTGTTCTTTGTTGGGAAATGGGGTGATAAATTTCAATGTTAAGTATTTAAAAGGTATTGAACAAGCTTAAGTTTTTTGACATGACTGAAAAATAGAGATTAAAGCAGCAGTAAAATATAGGTCATACATGTGCAATCATGTAAACTATTTTCATATTAGTTGTTTTGTACAAAAAGACAATTAAAAAAACTTTTTATGGAGGCTTTTGACAGTTTAGTCTTCTCAAAATAATGTTTTTAAATACAAAAATATATACATATACACATACATGCTTACATATAGATGGAAAGGAAGCCAAAAGCAAGTAAAAATGCTATAATTTTTTAAATAATCCAAACTCACAGAACCCCTGAATCTATAGACCCTTGTGGAGACTGGACTCCAGTTGAAGTCTTTGGCTTAAGACAAATATAGAAACAATCTTGGAATTGTTGATAGAGCTTTGGACCAAAATTGAGAAAAATTTGAGTTCAAATCCTGCCCCAGGAATTTATTAAGACTCTTGGCAAGTCATTTAAACTCTCTCAGATTGGTTTCCTCTTTTTAATATGGGAATAACAATAGCAACAATGTCATAGGGTTTTAATAGGGATCAGGTGGATAATTTATGTGTAAAATATTTTTGAACCCTGAAGTCTCATATAAATGTCTGTCATAATTGAAAGAATGGACACATGATAGATAAAGATTTTCTCTATTGGACATGACTTTAACAACAAAATAGCTGGTATGTACTCAAATTATACAGATACTATTGAGTACCATATTGAATACAATTTTATAAAAGGAATCTCTGGCTTTTTTTCCCCTGATGTTCTAGAAATTAAATATAAGGCAATATGGCAGATAAGAAATGTGCTGTTGTAGAAAGAATATGTCTAGATGAAGATCTAGTTTTGCAGTCTGGCTATGTTACCTATTACCTTTGTGACCTTAGGGAAGTCATTTCTCTTTAGCCTTCATCTGAAAAATGAGAGGATTGGATTAGCTGATTTTAAGTGTCTCTTCTAACTCTAAAATCTGTTATTTAACAGTGATCATTTTCTCTTTGATGAAATGACTTGTTGAGGAAAACCAATGTTGGATCAGACTTTACTACATCATAACTTAAATTCTAGAAAATAGTTGATTGGGGTTCTCAAAATCCATGCAAATTACTTTTTATTCTGAATTTTTGCATTAGTTTATCAATTTTCTTAGTATAAGAGATTTAAGTAAGTTTTTTTTTAAGTGTATAGCTTCTTGACACACAGTAGTACTTACTAAATGTTTATTGATTGATGTATTGGATGATTGACTGTTCCTTATATGCAGCCATAAGTTAGAAAAACAGTTCTCCAGTACTAAGTTTTCCAAGTTCAACAAGTCTTTTGGCTCTTGGTCCCATCAGTAGGGCTAAGTCATCCCTGTTCTTTACTCATCTCCTATTAGATGAGATATAGGAAGCTAAGCTCTGGCAAACCAATGATCCAGAACAGGCCATCACCAAGAGCTGCCATTATTGTGTTTCCTATTGATGTCACTATATGAAAGTTATAGATTTTTTGGGTTCTCTCCTATATATGCCACTTGACTCAATCAAAATATGAACAGATTTTTTTCCATAACGAATAGGATGGTTTGCTTACTGTTACAACATTTTCTTAGATATCACTAAACAAACAGAAGTTGTCATGATCAACATTAGAATGAGAGAGAGAGAGAGAGAGAGAGAGAGAGAGAGAGAGAGAGAAAGAGAGAGAGAAAGAGAGAAAGAAAGAGAGACAGAGAGACAAAGAGACAGACAGACAGAGAGGAAGAGAGACAGAGACAGAGAAGGAGAGGGGCAATGGGAAAGTAGAAAAGGAGAAAAAGAGAGGGTAAAGGCGAGATAGTGCAACATGAGACAAAAACCTTTATAATACTACTATTGCTTTCACAGGGTTACATGTTGCTCAGCTATGATTGAAAATGATCAGTCCCTCTTTTCCTTTTTTTAAATGTAAAGAATACAAAATGGACTGGTTGCTTCTTCTCTAAGCTTTTATTTCCCTCCCCTCACTGTCTTGCTGCCTCCAACAATATTTCCTCTCACTGTTATTGTATGGCTCCAGGGGCAGGATTATAGACTGGCCTGAAGCATTCTGCCAGAACCTTCCCTTTAAATCTACTTCATACAAGATTTCTTTTTCTCCCCTTGGACCAATTCGGTGAGCAGAGGAGAAGAGAGAAAAATAAATTTAACATTTAAGAAAATTAGTCAATTTGCTTTCCTATTTTGATGAAAATATAAACATAGGTGGGATTTTTTGAAGTGCATTCTTTCTTTTCTGGGTTCTTTTTATCTTTTGTGGTATTGTTTATATGGTCATTTATTTTTATGTCTGAAAGACATACTTTTTCTTTTTTAGCCATATATACACTAAGCACAGTTGGAACAAATAGTTTTTATCTTCTGCCAATGTAAGTAGCTTTCCTTTCATTCATAGAAATAGTTCAATGTTATATGACTTTTTAAACCTTTTTTTTTCATGTATGCTTTCTCATTTTTCCCAAAGGACATATGGTTTTCTTGCCCTAGTCATTTGATAAAGAAGGATTTCCAGAGTCCCTTACTAAAACTTCACTCAATTAGAAATTGTTTTCTTCTCTACTCTTTTCATCATGAAATAGACTTCTTTAAATTCATTCTGTCATTCATTTCCACCTTCTCTATGCAAATCTTAAATATATCCACACATTTTCTTCATTTCATGATTGAGTTGCTTTTTTGGATTTGGAATCATAAGACAATATTGTATAATAGAAAGAGCAATTGTTTTGGAGTCAGAGTAGCTGGATTCACATCCTGAATCTTTACATACTAGCTGTGTGACATTGAGTTAGTCACTTAAGATTTGTGAGTTTCGGTTTCCTCATCTGAAGGTGATCATGAACGTGGGTCTCTTCCAACTCTAAATCTATTATAATTGATATGATATGATAGAACTAGGTTTGATGTCCAACTCTGTTACTTATTATTTGAGATTTAGATTTTATGATCTTAACAGTGTACCTTTTTCCTCTTCTTACTCTGAAGGCTGCTTAACCATAGGTAAGAGCATCCTGTGGGATTCTTAAATCCTCTATGGAAGATCCCTATAATCATTATACTACTTTACCAATGCTAGTATAATACTTAGACTGTCCAAGCATCTTTTGGAGACTATTTTACAGTATCAAATAGATTGGGATTATTAAGAAATTCTAATTTCCCCAACACTATCCATACTGATCTTATCCTTTTATTTTAAGTGGAGGCAATTCATTCTCCATTTGCAATGTTTTTCTATGATACCATTCTTCATATATTAACTTTTTCCCTATTCTGGGTGACTAACTCACTATCCTCTGAGTGACTGTGTATCTCTTTGGGAAGGTTCCATTACTTGGTTCAATTTAAATTAATTTGACAAACATGTATAAGAATTTAACAAATATAATATATAAAAATTTAACAAAATCTTTCTACATATAAGGCACTGTGCTGTCATATTCTCGTGCTAAGTGAAATCATGTCAGGATCCAACAGGAATATTTAGAGACCTTTTCTTGATGAAAGAGAATGTCCTTTCTATTTGAATTATATAGTTTATGTGAAGTGATTTTGAAGAACACTTGGGTTGAAATATACTTTACAAAGAACAATTCTTCCTCATTTCAATCAACATAACTATATGATAAGGCTAATGGAAAGTGAATTCCCCAGTGTGAGAGGAAGCTTATATAGGTTTGAGGTATATTAGACATAAACTCATCTTCAAAGAGGAAGAAATCAGAAGATGAGTGACAGGAGAATACAAGGGTGAGGAGAGACTAAAGCCATCAAATATTTCAGAAGGAAGAAAAATCAGTCAAAAATCCAGAGCCAAGTAGAAAAATCAACTGTGGAAATGCTAAAATCAATAGAGTATATGAGCAATAAGGTATTTTAAATGTCGTAAATAGATATAAATAAATACTGTAAGACAAAAGAAATTGAACTAAAACCCGTTGAATGCTATCCACAAGAGAGCATGGAAGTGAAGCAAAATGTTCCTGAATGGTTTAAGAGAATAAATAAGAGAATAAACAACAGAATTTCTGGTCTATACCAAGGAATAGAATTAGTAGAATAAAAAAATCTGAATCACCTAAATGGTGATGAGTCTTTGCAAAGAAATGGTAGAGAGAATGACTGATTAGGAATTCAAAGGTACTGAATTAAAGTATAAATTAGAAGAATGGCTAAAAATAGTAACATTAAAAGAACACATATCTTTCTGCAAACAAAATATAATCTCAAAAAGCAGCATGAATAGATCCAGGAACATGCAATACATACTATCTATAATCATTTGAACAACAGTTATCGGGAATGATTGGAAAAATAGTCTTGATGAAAACTTGGGGGAAAATCGTAAAAACATGAAACTGCTTTGAAATTAATTTATTAAAATGTAAACTGATTTCTAAGGAAGTTTAGTCATTTATGTTGATTTTTAATGTTTCTCATTTAATATTTAAGTTAGAAACATTAAATGAGACCCACTTTTTGTCTTCATGGAGTTTGTAACCTTGGAGAATTGAGAAAAATGTATATAAAAATGATTGCAATACTAGTATGATAAAGAGACATACAAATGATGTAGTCTTTTCCTCCGTTTTCCCTTAGGTCTATGCTGAATCAAACACCTGAATGACCTCATACTGAGCAATATAAGGTGGTGATGGTATTCCTTTGGTTATAACCATTGAAGATATTAGAGATACAGTATTTGGAATACATTTGTTAAAGTAAAGCTCTACCAAAGTCTACCTCTGATCTTTCATGTGACATGGAGTGAACCCTGAGTTCTCAAAGGCTGTTTCAGAAGATTGTAAGTGCTTGTAGATCCAGCCAAGTGGGGAAAGTCCACTAACCAACTATATTCATTGTATGATTCTTCTTCAGACTGACTAGAGAGCAGACTGTGATTCAAAGACTGCTCTGGGTTAAAATCTATGGACCTCTTCTCAGAATGAGGTTTTTAAAATATACATATTAAAACAAAAAGAATTAGCAAGGAATACAATTATATTGGAATGATTATTTATCTATTCTCTGTTTATCATCTCTATCATCTATCTCCTCTCTCATCTACAAAATACCCCAGAAGTCTTTGTGTATTAAACTTTAATACTTTTGAAGTATAAATGCTACAATTTTTATGAAAAGTCATTTGAAATTTTAATTATTTGAATTTATTTTATATTTCTTTAATTTTAAATCACACACACACATATATAGCATATTGTTACTTTGTCTTACATGTGACATTTTCTGAGACTAGAGGATTGGTAGGAGAGGTATTCCTTCTTGGCCACATATCACCTAATCTATCTTCTTTAGACCTTTTCTTGTGGGGTCACATCAAAACTGTCATGAAAATATCATAACCTCTCTCTCTTTGGAAGAACCTAAGGCTAGGATTATAAATTCATTCACTGAGTATTAGCTGACAAAAGTTCTTGTAAAGTTCAAGAATTGATTAGAGCTATGTATAGTATGAAATGATGGTTATGTTGAATTTTAATAAACAACATCAATATTTTGAGATAACCAAACTTTCATCTTTTTCAAATTTTTTATATTTATTCTTCTGAATTTATTAAGATATATAACTTCAATAGAACTTTTGGGAAACCATATATATACACAATATACAAATTTTTATACATAAATGCAAACATATATAAAACATATACTTATATAAACATATATATACATATTTACACACACATATTGCATATATTTTATAGGTTTGTATATATCTATCTAACCAGTAGCATCTTAATCTAAACATGTTAATAACAGAACACATCATTTCCACCCCCCCAACTTTTCCTACCTCTATCTTCCATATTACTGCAACAAACACTATCATCCTCCCACTCCTCCCAAGTTTGCAATTTTGTCATCTTTATCTCTATCTTTTATTTTCCATATTTAATTTACTGTCAAGATTTCTTGAGTCTTTGCAACATCTTTCCAGTATGGCCCCATCCTCATCATCTCATGACCAGATCATTTCAATAGCCAATTGGTATATCTGCCTGCTTCATGTTTTACCTTATTTGATTTAGCCATTAATTTTCCTAAAGTATAGATCTGATCATGTCACCTTCCTGCTAAATAAATTCCATTGGCTCATGGTCTCCTGGCTGCTTCAAAACCAAGATACTCCTTTTTCCATTTTAAAGCTTTTTCTCTAGCTATCCCCCATTGCTGGAATGCTTTCCCTTGTCTTCTGTGTTTAATGGATTCTCTGGACCTTTCCCAATTCCTTTTAATTCTAATGCCTCCCCTCTCTTATTTACTTCCTATTCCTATTTATTTTCCACCTAACATCTGTTTGTACATATTTTCTTGTTGTTTCCCTGATTAGATTTTGAGTCCCCTATGAGTGGGGATTGCCTTTTGTTTCTCTTTTGTATAACACACTTAAACATGAACACACACATGCATGAGTATGTATCTTTACACACACATGTATAGATACATGTGTACGCATGCATAAAAACACATATATACGCATATAAAACACATATATGCATATATTTATGTGTGTACACACACACACATTCACTTACACACACATATACTGGTGGTTTTACTCTAAAGGAAACTCCTCACTTAATAATTTGCTTAATCAGTGCAGATTGATACTTTTCTATAACCTGTGTTTTTAGAGAATATGCTGGAAGCATAGAAATTAAATGACTTACCCATATATATGTCAGAGGCAAAGATTTGAGCTTAGACCTTCCTGTTTCCTAGATTGGCTCTCTATCCAGAGAGTCATGCTGTAGTCTTGCATTTATATAACAGCTTATGATTTATAAAGTATTTTCCCTACAGAGGGCTTGTGAGGCAGGTAATATAAGACTTCCCAGGATCATGGGGTTAAAATTGAGAGAGACCGTAGAGGACATCTAATCTAACATCCTCATTGTACAGATTAGAAAACTGAGTTAATAGAAGACTGCCCGAGGTCACAAAGTTAACAAATGACAGAGCTAAGATGTCAGTCAAGATCCTCAGATTTCTATCCAATATTATTTTAAGATAAACAAATTTAGCTTTTATGCATTGATTCATACTTAATACTCTATACCAAAGATAAGGTCATTTTAGTTAATCTGAGAGGTATATAGTGGTATCTTAGAATTATCTTACTTTGGAGTTCTCTGATCAATAATGATTAGTATACTTTTTCATATGACTAGAAAGTTTTAATTTCTTCATTTGAAAATTGTCTATTGATATCCTTTGACCATTTATCAATTGAAGAATGGCTTGAATTCTTACAAATTTAAATGTTTTTATATATTTTAGAAATGAGGTTTTTATCAAAACCCTTGAATGTAAAAAAAAAAAAAATCCCAGTTTATTACTTCCCTTCTAATGTTGTCTGCATTGGTTTTGTTTGTACAAAAACTTTTTAACTTAATATAATCAAAATTACCCATTTTTGTATTCAGTAATGTCATCTAGTTCTTCTTTAGCCACAAATTTCTTCCCTCTCCATAGCTCTGAATGGTAAACTATCCTTTATTCTTCTAATTTGCTTATGATATCATTCTTTGTGTCTAAATCATGAACCTAGTTTGACCTTATTTTTGTTGCAGCAGTGTTTCTATTGGACTTGTATCCCAAGGAGATCATAAAGGAGGGAAAGGGACCCACATATGCAAAAATGTTTGTAGCAGCCCTCTTTGTAGTGGCAAAAAACTGGAAACTGAATGGATGCCCATTAGTTGGGGAATGGCTGAATGAGTTATTATGAATATTATGGAATATTATTATTCCATAAGAAATGATCAGAAGGATGATTTCAGAGATACCCGGAGAGACCTACACGAACAGAACCAGGAGATCATTGTACCCAGCAACAGCAAGATTATATGATGATCAATTCTGATGAACATGGCTCTCTTCAATAGTGAGGTGATTCAGGCCAGTTCCAATGGTCTTGTAATGGAGAGAGCCATCTGCATCCAGAGAGAGGACTGTGGGAACTGACTATATATCACAGCATAGTATTTTCACTCTTTTTGTGTTTGCTTGTATTTTGTTTTCTTTCTCATTTTTTTCCTTTTTTGAACTGATTTTTCTTGGGCAGCATGATATTTGTGGAAATATGTACAGAAGAATCGCACATGCTTAACATATATTGGTTACTTGCCATCCAGGAGAGGGAGTAAAGGGAAGGGAGGAAAAAAAAATTTGGAACACAAGGTTTTTGTAATGTTGCAAGTTATCCATGCATATGTTTTGAAAATAAAAAGCTTTAATAAAAAAATTAGCTTTATGGAGGAAGGAAGTGCTTTCTATGTGCCAGACCCTGTGCTGAAGACTTTACAAAGTTTATCTCATTAGATCCTCACAACAAACTTTGTTAAGTAGGTACTATTATTATCCCTATTTCACAGAAAAGGAAACTGAAGCTAACAGAAATTAAGTTAATTGTCCAAGATCATACAATTAAGTAAGAAATGGATCAGGATTTGAATTCAGATTTTCCTGACTCCAAGGCTAGTACTCTATCCACTGCATCATCTAATTCAGTACCTATGAGTTCTTTCAAGGGTGCTTGTCTCATCGAAGTTCATTGTGTGGTTGTTTGGTCATTTTATTAGTGACTTACTCTTCATGACCCCACTTGGGGTTTTCTTGGAGAAGTTTTCCACTTCTCTCTCCAGATGATTTTACAGATGAGGAAACTGAGGCAAACAGTTAAGTGACTTGCTCAGGGTCACCCAGCTAGTAAGTGTCTCAGAGCAGATTTAATGTCAGGAAAATGGGTTTTCCTGTCTCCAATCCTGGCACTTTATCCCTTACACCACCAAGCTGTCCTTGCAACCTTAGAGCTCATTTCATCTATCTCTCACTTGGTGACTTGTCTTTGCTGTTTCCCAGCCTCATACTTTAAATATTTTCTTAAATCTTTCTCATATTGGGTCAAATTTATCATCAATGTACTTCCCCCATTTTTGACTTTCCATGTTGACTGTCTTGGAAAATCCCTAACAATCTCACTCTCTGAGTTAAAGATAGGAGAGCTGGCTTCATTAATTAACTTAGTCTTTTTTTTTTTTTTTTCAGGAAAGGAGGATAGTTATTTAGACTTTAGTGACAATAATAAGATATCTGAGGCAGAGTGCTCAAAGCCTACTTAAAACTGAGTTATTTGAAAATGATAAATGATTATTAGATAGTTAGGTTGAATAGTCAGTAGAATACTGGAGCTGAAGGCATAAATATCAGAGTACAAATCTTATCTCAGATGCTAGCGTTAGGAATCTGTGACATATCACTTTTGCCTTCATTCTCCTATCTGTAAAATGGGTCTAATAATACTTCTTATCTCTCTAGGTTATTGTGAGAATTAAATGTACTAATATTATTATAGTGCTTTGCAAACTTTACATGCTGTATAAATACTATTATTATATTACAATACCATATCACATTATATCATGTCACTCCCATTATGTCATAGCATACATTACCCACTAAGAAAGGAAATGAAGAATGAGAAAGAAGCAAACACTCTCCCTTTCATCAACCATTTTAATGGTGAAACAGTTAAGAGTGGCTAATGTATCCCTAAGTGCTAGCTGTCTGCACCAATCCCTACCCCAAAATGACATCGATTCTGCCTCTAAGGCACTCGTGCTAAATGGACATTTCAGTGGATGGAATCTCACTGGTTATTCCCCTGGGAAATCCTGGGACTAAATTATGAAGAAAAATGATATGACTTTTCATAAAAAGCTGAGAAATGATAGTAAGTTTAATGTTGTTTTAATAAGACTTAATCAGATCTGGATTCCTCTGTTATTCATCCCACTCTTCTAATATACTCTATTATAGTAACTCAAGGAAAAAATTTGTATAGTTTCTAGAATATCCACAGAGATTATTTTTTTTTGATGGAGGAATTCCAAAGTGCACATGCATGTGTGTGTACAAGCAAACACAGACACACAATTGCAATGGATTTAAAATCTTTTCAATAGTTATGGAATAGCTTTTAAAAAGTCACCTGATTCAGTAGAAAAGCCATACCTAGAAATTTTTTTTTTATCTGGGACAAAGTAAATCAATGAATCAATCAACAAGCAATTATTGAATACCTGCTATGTGTCATTGTCTGAGGATGCAAATAATCAGCTTAAGACAATATGAAAATAAATAATGTATACAAAATATATGGAAATAAGTACAAAATAAATGCATGGCAAGGAGAATTGAGGATTATTAGCAGGGGCAATGAGGAAAGGCTTCATGTATAAGGTATCATTTAAACAGAATTTTGAAGGAAATAAAGATTTCTAAAAAGTGGAGGAAGACAGGGAGTGAATTACAGGTGTGATGAGATGGCCAGTGCAAATGTGGGAAGGTAAGAGATGAAATGGTTAATGTAAAGAAAACCTAGAGGGTCATTTTGGTTGGAATATATAATTCAGGAAGGGGAAGTAGGATCAGTCTGACCAGAGGAGCTGTTATGCAGGGAGAGGGGTTGATCAATCTTCATCTGCACAGAGGTTAAAGAATAACTTCGGTTTACAAGAGTGGCGTTATGGGAACAGAATTCTGGAAGTGGCCAGTAGTCATTGCAACAGCTAGTAGAGAAGTAGGCGTGGGAATAGTGGTATTTGTGGGCAGCCTGCTCTTTATCATTACCTTGGAAAAAAGCTGGTTATCCTCGGCTAGTTAAAATTCTACTTGCTAGGTATGGTTATAGACATTTAATCCTGTTATGATGTACACACATACAAATACAATATATATATACACATAGTTATCATTATAGTTATACTTAGTTATAGTTATATTTTTAAGTGAAAAATCAGTTCCCAGAGAGGCAAAGTTGCCAGCCTTAAATTCAGGAAGAACCGGGTATAAATGTCCTTTTTGGACATATATGTTGATAGAGTAACCCCTGGACAAATCATCGCAAGCAATTCTAATACTAACTTATAGACCAGTCACTGATCTGCCTCAGTGTGGGAAATTCCCATACCAGTGGTTCTTTATGGTAAAAAGAAAAAAAATCATATTTAGACAATATTATTCTCCCTCCTTTACCTCCTTTTCTTTTTCCTCCTAATTTCTAGAATGCTTGTGAAAGATTGAAAATGATTAATATTCTGAAAATTTTTACTTTTTCCATCAGAAGATGATTCTGAAGTAATAAATAAGGGATTTTTGCTCTTTAGTTATTTTCAATCATGTCCAACTTTTTGTGATCCTTTTTAGAATTTTCTTTGGCAAAGATACTGGAGTATTCTCTAGCTTATAGCTGGGGGAAACTGAGGCAAATAGTGACTTGCTCAGGATCACACAGCTAGTGTTCAGGGATGGATATGAATTTAGGTTTTCCTGACTCCAGACCTTGAAAGTCCTGAACTGGAGCCAGAATTCTAAACCCATGCTAAGTCATTGAGTGACTGATTCTCAAATCTCTGTGCACAAAAAAAGAAATGATATTACACAGCTTGCTTCTTTTAAAAAAATATTGATTTATTCTATTTATCTTTATTTTCAAATACATTCCTTCTTTCGTCCCTCCCCAGAGAGTCATCTTCTAATAACTAAGAACAATGGGAAAAAAAGCAAAAAAGCAGAGTAATGAAATTAAGCACATTTCAATCAATGTTTCACATCCATAGCCCTCCATTTCTGCAAAACAAAAAACAAACAAAAACAAAAACTGAGCAACCCATAAAAGGTAGGCAAGCTTGTTTACCTTTAAAAACAATTTTTATGAGAAAAATTTAAAACAATTTATGAGATTAAACAATCTTTAAAAAAAAATCTTAAACTCACCCCCCCCCCAAAAAAATAAGCATTTAAAAAACAATTGTATGAGAAAAGTTCTGACTCTGGGCAAAGTAGTGTGCCTGGGATGAAAATATGGGACCCAAGACCAAAGTAAATAATTTGTCTGGGGGTTTGTGGAGTAAATAACCTTAGGAAAAAGAAGTAAAAAAAATTAATAAAAAGGAGGTGTCTGGGAGGGACTGGGATTTCAGTGGACTTCTGGAACCTTTTGGCACAACTCAATCAGCCTTTCCTGGTTTCATCCTGAAAGGTCTCCAAGCCATGTGGTAACATTATATCTTAACAAGTCTAACACCGTGAGCTGATGTACATTTTTAATTCTAACACATGGGAGGAAAACATTGCAGCTCAGAGTGGTGTTATTTTTAAAGCAGCATGTGTTTGTCTTGTAAGTGTGACAGGAGGAAGGGACGAGGTCTCGGGTTTCCCTTCGCCTTGTGTGTGAAGAGCGTTCCAACTGGCTTGCTTGGCCACTGACATAAATGATCTTCAATTTTCAGGCTAAAACAAAAACAGGCCGTATTAAATTTACATTGGACTCTTTGCTAAAAATGTGTATGGATTTGTCTCCACACTAAAAATCCTTACCTTGGGGTGCAGATTGCATAAAGCAATCTCAGGACAGAGTCTGCCAATGCTAGATCAAGATTAACAAGGGAATAAAGAAAACTGTGTCCCTACTTAAAGATTAATACAAAGAAATAGTAAAGTTCAGATGATGTCTATTTGGAAGGCCAAAAAAATGACCTTTTTCATATTAGAAAATGCATTTGGCAATAATAAATGAATAACCCTCTAGTAAGACAGTTGGAAATGTAAGACCTATTTCCCATGTACAGGATTAAGGCTATCTATTATTTTGGTAAGAAATGCCTAAATTGAAATTCCAAAGGGTATTATGAACTTCAATTAAAAAGGTAATGGATTTCTTAATAAGTTCTGGGTCAAGATGTATTATAAAACTATTTTCCATAGGGCATAGTCTATCCTTGTAATAATACTAGGTCTAGTCTTACTTCCAGTGGCCAGCTGAGGCTGCTTATCTATTAGAGGCTCTCCCACCATACCTTAGAAATGAACAAATAACTGCATGGCCTATGAAACATTTTAAGTAGAACTGTTTCTTGATTGGGAGGAGTAGGGAGGGGAACTATTGTTACTGACATAGGAGGTTCGATCCAGACAGGGAGAACTTGCTTTAAGAAAGGAGATCGATATCATTTGGGAGTAAGTAGAGGTAAGTAAGTATTATGATGAATAAAGTAAATCATAAAACAAGTGATCTATGAAGTAGAGTGCATCCTTTGGATACAATCTGATTGCACCGGTCAGAAAAAAAGCAAGGGCCATTTCTATGAGTCTAGCAATCTGAGAGGCTTTCAAAAAAGCAATTTAAGCTCGACAAACTATATATTAGTTAGAAAAGCACTTTGTCTGCAAATCTTCACTGTCCTACAAGTAACTTGCTTGTGCATTTGAAAAAGAACCTATAAATTCTACATCTAAGAAGATCAGTCACTATCTTTTCTAACTTGGGATCTAGCTTCAAATCCAGCACTCTAATCAGTGATGGAGATTGCTTTTTTTTTTTTTTTTGGCAGATTCTGCTGTCTATCATTCAAATCTGTTATTTTACATTAAAGGTAGCTAGTTGGCACATTAGATACAGTAGGGAGACTCATGTTCCTGAGATCAAATCCAGTTTCAGACACTTACTTGATGTGTGACATTGGGCAAGTTATTTAATACTATTTGCCTCATTTATAAAATGATCTAGGGAAGAACATGGAAAATCACTCCAGTATCTTTGCCAAAAAAAGTCCAAATGGGGTCACAAAAAGTTGGAAATGCCTGAATAATAAAATATTTGCTTTTTTTTTTTTTTTCAACTCCACTTTTAGAATGTGCATTTACCTATAGATTCCACTCTACCTGGGAAAAAGTATAAGGAAAAGAATTGCAGTTATGGGGAAACTTAAGATAGTTGGCAAGAAAAAGGGACTCGATTTTCTACACTATCACATGTCAAGTTAATAGACAATCAGAAGTGAGTAGTTCTTTAAAAAAATTGTCCTAAAAAAAGTTAATTGATAGGAGGGCATAAAGACAATGCAACGCATTGTTTTTAGAAATAAGAAAATTTAACTAACTTCTTTCTTTCTTTTTTTTTCTGCTTTTGTTTTTTTCTGGAATACAAATGCCTAATAGAAGAAAGAAAATGAAATACAAGATAAGTATGGGGGTAGGAAGAGATCCCCTGGTAGCCGTTTTTGAAGTCAAATTGACTGTTCCAGATAAATTCTATTCCAGGATAGTGAAAGAAATTGCTTGTGTTTTTGCTGAACCGTTCTTGATAATCTTTGACAAATCATAGCAGATAGAAGTGCAATAGAACTGCAGAAGGGCAGAAATGTTTTCCTTTTTGTAGGTAGCTGATTAACTAGGAGTTCCCTAAAGCAATGAAATCATAGGTTTGGTTTAAAAAAACAAAAACAAACCTTTTTGACAAATGAGATAGTCCAATTATAGTCTATTTTAGACAGATGTCATTAGGAGGGACAGTGACATGCTGGAAAATCTATAAGGGAAGATAATTAGAAGAGGGAAGAGACTAAAAGTAAGCATTTATTAAGTACTTACTGTATTCCATACACTGTACTAAGCACTCAGGATACAAAATAAAGTCCCTACTTTCAAGTATGGTGGAGACAATGAACAAACAACTGTATACACACAAGTATTTGCCATATAAGAATTGATTGAAGAAACTGAGAAATGACATGAAGCCTGGTTGAGGAGGACATGATCGTTATCTTCAAATATCTGAAAGCTCTTGAAAAGAAATTAGACATGGTCTAGTTGGCCATTGGCTAGAAATTATAAGGAAGTCAATTTTGTGTCAGCCTTTCCCCAAAATTATTTTGAGATTATATGAGGTTTTATCTTTATATTCACATATTCAGCCCCTAATATAGTATCTATCACATAATTGGTTCTTATGAATGCATGTTAGTAATTGAATTAGAATTGATGAAAAATTAACTGGATTACTTTTGGGGAGGGTGAATTCCTGTCATTGGATCTAGTCAATAGGTACTTTGATGACAGTTTTTGCCATCTTCTAGGAGAGATTCAGCACTTCTAAGTACAATGCTTGGAACATAATTGCTTAATTAAATTAAAAGACATGACTTCTACAATTCCTTTTACCTTTCTTTTTTTTTTTTCTTTCTTTTTCTTTTTTCTTTTTTTGCTGAGGCAGTTGGGGTTAAATGACTTGCCCAAGATAACAGATAGGAAGTGTTAAATGTCTGATTCTAGATTTGAACTTAGGTCCTCCTGACTTCAGGGATGGTGCTCTATCCACTGTTCCACCTAGCTGCTCCTCCTTTTATCTTTCTTATTTGTTATAACAGAATGCATCCTCTTTGCAGGCTAAGATTATTCCACTTTTTGTCAGCATATTTTTTATGCTTAGAATAGTGCCTTGTATATAATCAATGTGTTTATTAAGCACCTACTATGAATAAGGCACTGTGCTAAGTGTTGAAGTTATAAAGAGGCCCTTTCTGTCAAAGAGCTTCCAATCTAATAGGGGAGACAATAAGCAAACAAACATGTACAAACAACCAATGTGCAAGAAATAATTAATAGAGGAAAGACATTAGAATTAAGAGGGGTTTTAGGCAGATGTGAAAGAAGTCAGAGAAGCTATAGGTGGATGACGAGGGAGAGCATTCCAGGAAGAAGGAACCATCAGAGAAAATGCCCAGAATCTAGAAATGGAGTCTCTTATTTGTAGATTTATAAAGACGCCAATGTTAGTGGATAAAAGAGGAGGGAGTAAAATATAAGAATGGAAAGGTGAGAAGGGCTAGGTTTTGAATGTCAAACAGAGAATATTATATTTGATCCTAAAGGTGATAGGGAGCCACAGGATTTGACTGAGTAGGGAAATGATATATTCGGGCTTGAACTTTAAGAAAATCCCTCTGGTGGCAGAATGGAGGATGGTATGGAATGGAAAGAGATGTGAGATAAGCAGACACCCCAGAGTAGGTGTGTTATATTTTCTTTTTTAATTTATTAAGAGTGTAGAGGAGGATTAGGGGAAAGTGAGGATTCAGTGCTGTAGGATAGTTAAAACCCCCTACAAAACAAACCAAAGCATTGGATTGGGAAGAAGAAAATTAAAGTATAAATTCTGTTCTTGCTACTAGCTTGGCCATGACCTTGACTTTGATCAAATTGTTTTGCTTCAGGTTTTAGCTTCCTCATTTGTAAAACAAAAATGTTGGATTATATGATTTCTAAGGTCTCTTTTGGTGCTAAATATCTGATTTTATAAGTATAAAGGCTTCTTATGACCGAGATTGAGCAATGTTTCATAGTAGGTACTATGAAACTTGCATTTGTTCTAGACAGTTTTTGACTAGGCAAAGGAATTTATTCTCTAAAATCATGCAAAGATCAAATTCTTCATTAAAATGTCCTATTATTTTTCTATACTTTCCATATCACCAAGACTTCAGTAAGATAAAAGACAGATTGTTACTGGAGACATTTTTAAGGAAATCAGAGAGAGCAGATCTGGAAAACATATTCATATTATTTTTTCTGGAAATGGGCAACAATTCATAAAACATTAGCACATTCAAGGTCACTTTGTTCTCCTGCATGCTATTCATAACAGGCTGTTGACAACTCAGTGACATTCAAAGTAGGAACAAGCTCCTGGAGCAACCAGCTTCCAAATATTGGTTGAAGAATTTGTGAAAACTCTGAAAGCCCATAACAAAATACCCCATTTCCTAGAGGTGCCATGAATATTCTGGAAACTATACTTGGTAATTTACTAAAGAGAAATATAAAAAGAGCTGATCCCAGAAGAAAACCCAATTGGTTTCATTTCAAGAAGAAGCTATGGCTTATTTTATTAACTTAGCAAAGATGTGTGAAAATTCTGCTACTGTACTTTAGATGGATAACTTCATTGTCATTTTTTTATGCATGGGGTGAATTTGTTTACCAGCTGCATTTATGCATGTTATTCTAATATTTCCTGTCTCTGATCTAATCCCTTTTTGCATTTTTATGTATTACATGTTCTCATTAATTTTAATAAGTGTAGGGAAAAAATGTGCCTCAAAATGCTTCTTATTAGTACATGCTATATTTTAGACTGTGGACTTCAAGCTTAGAGGGCACTCCCCCAAAAGTTTCCATATGGCAATTTTATTCAAGAAAACAATCCCTGATAAGGATGCTGCCTCAAGGTACTTTATAGCTTTCTTCTAAACTTATTAATATTTCTCCTTTACCTTCCTGCTTTATGTAACTCACCTCTAAATTGAAGTCTTAAAGACATAGGAGAGGAGTAGTGAAAAAACAAGACTTGGAGTCAGAAGAAATCTGGGTGTGAATCGTGTCTTTGATACTCATTAGTTGTCTGACCTTGGGAAAAGCACAGTTTTCTCTCTAGGACTGTTACTTCATCTGTAAAATGGAGTTAATACCAGAATTAGCTATTGATCAGGGTTTTTACATTGATTGAATCTCTATCTATATATTTACATCTACATCTACATCTATATCTATCTATCTATATATATAGAGAGAGGGAGAGAGCGGGAAAGAAAGCATTGTGCACATTTTTAAGGTTTGCATAAATAATAGCTATTATTCTAAATTAGCCTTAGAGTGTTTTGGTGTTTGAGATGATCATTTCAATTATTGTCGTATGGTAGCCTTAATTAATTAATTAATTAATTAATTTACTAATCATTTCTGTGTGCATAATGCCCATATTTACACATTCTGTTCTACTCACTCTCCTGAGCCCCAGCCCTATGTCACCAACTGCACAATGGATATTGTGCCTCCAAACTCATTATCCTTCCGTCTTTATCCACTTCTTTTCCTGAATTTTCCTATTTCTATTCTGTTTCCTATGTTCAGGACATCATCATCTTTCTATACGCTGAGATTCACAACTTTTGTGTCATCTTCTATTTCTCATTCTTACTTCATTTTGTCCTGTCAGTGTCTGAATCTTTTCGTTTTGGCCTCTATGGTTTTTCTTGAAGCAAGGTGGTACAGTGGATAAAATTCTGGGCCTGAAGTCAGGAAGATCTGAATTCAAATCCAGTCTCAGATGCTTAATTGCTGGACAAATCACTTTACTTCTGCCTATCTCAGTTTCCTCAACTGTAAAACAGAAACAATAACATCTACCTTGAAGGAAATAAAAAGAGATAATATTGTAAAGGATTTAGTTCCAATCATAACACATAGTTGGTACCTAATAAATACTATTTTCTTTCTTTTCTTTCTTCCATTCCATTCTTTATACTCTCACAGTTACCATCCTACTTTAGATTCACCTAGACTATTAAATAGCTTCATAATTTATTCTCCCACTTTTTATTCTCCCAATTTATACCTCACCTTACTTAAATTGATCCTCTATTATAGAAGCCAATGTGATTTTTTTCAAAGCATCACTCTGACCAAGCTCCTATCCTATCCAATAAACTCCAGCATTATTGTTTTTTACCTCTAGTTTCAAATATAGACTCCTCTGTTTTATAGACTCCAAAAAACCAACCAAACAAAAACAAAAGGCAAAATAAAACAAACCCAGGATTTTGGCTCCATATTATCATTCTAGCCTAATAATACATTACTTCTCTTCACATACATTATTGTTTTACCCAACTTCCCTCATTGTACTCTCTTCAACCCTGAACCTCCCTTCCTTCTTCCTTTCCCAATAGGACTTATTGCAAATCTTAAACCCATCTTCTCAGTGTGACTACAAGTTAAAAATTGGCTAATTAACATAGATAAATTTATGACTACTCACTCTGGGAGACTCCAAGAACCCTTCTTTCCATCTCAGCTACTACATATACATTTTAAAAGTAACCTTGATGAAACAATTCAATTTTATATATATATATATATATATTTTAACGATTCTTTATGTGAAGTATTTTGACATTTTGAATTCAAAGATGAAAGATAGCAGATTGTGATCTCAGAAATGGCACATAATGTAGATGGACAAATAATTTTGATGCAAGGAAGCATATGATAAGGGGAAAAGAAAGAAAAAATATAGTGGTACTCGGTACCTGTCATTAATTGGTTCCAGAGGGGCATTGTGAGTGGCAAAAACAAGTACTGAATGAATTTTTACCATAAGGAGTATATTTTCAGTCCTCAGCTTAACCCTTCTTCCCCACACAGTTCCCTGAAAGGGCAAGTGGGATTTCCATTTGTGAAGAGACAAGCCAGAGGAACTGGTCAGGGCTCTTCCTTTCTTGATCCAATTTACTTTCAGGGAGGAACCATGATTTTTATACTCTTCCCCCCAACTCCACTCAGATCCAAGCTTCCCTGGGATTGAGGGTGGGAGTGGATATGGGAGTAGAAGCTATGGTCCCCATACCTTCTGTTGCCCAAGGCTCTGGTGGCTGCCCAAGCTCAGGGCTTCCAGGAGCTCTGAGTGCTCTGCTGTTGCTTCTCCTGGGCTCCCACCACTGCTGCCCCACTCCCCCTCCCCTGCTCTTGTTCCTGCTGTTTCTCCTCCTGCTAAGCATAATGGCCATTCTGTGCCACTTCCAGTACTACTGTTTTGGGAGCCATCAGACTATACCTGCACTCACCTTGTCCTGCAGGTACAGCCCCTTGACCTGCACAACTTCAGCATCTTGGGTTCCAGTCTGATAATTCTATGCAATGCTGACTTACATGTCCCAGGGCAATATGTTTCTACTGGTCAACCAAAACAACAGGCAATTGTCACAAGTGCCAAGTATTCATCAAGTGCTGAAGCATTTTTATTTTACATTGAAATACAACAAATACTGAATTCATGGAGTTTTGAAGCAGACAAGTGTTGAGCCATCAGTGTGCTAAGAAAGAATTTGAAGTGAACAAGGTCATCTTCATTTGGGAAGGTTGGGAAAGGTTTCATCCTGTGGATTACAAATGAAGGGGATATCAATAGATGGAGATATGGAAACCCTAAGGTCCATAGGAACTCACAGAGGTGGATGCTTAGAGTCCTACTTCCTTAGAATGTTGGATGCATGCAGGAATAAAGAAAAATAAATAAAGACGGGTGAGAACTAGATTGTTGAGGACTGTAAAAAACGGATACTTGCTGCCATTCTCAGGGTACTTGTCATAGATGGAGTCCACAGGTTTCATATATTTCATTCCTAAAAAGAACTGTTATCTAGGTTCCTTATTATCAGATGAGAAAATATTCCTACAAATGAGAAAATGATCATTATATACATAGCACATAATAGAGGCAGGATTCTTGGAGTACAAACTCAAGATTTTTTTTTTAAGATTCCCAGTTGTTGTTGTGTTTTTGTTGTTGTTGTTGTTGTTGTTTTTTATTTTATTTTATTTTTAAAAAATATTTTATTTTATTTTATTTAATAATAACTTTATATTGACAGAACCCATGCCAGGGTAATTTTTTTACAACATTATCCCTTGCACTCGCTTCTGTTCAGATTTTTCCTCTCCCTCCCTCCACCCCCTCCCCTAGATGGCAAACAGTCCTATGTATGTTAGATATGTTGCAGTATATCCTAGATAGAATATATGTGTGCAGAACCGAACAGTTCTCTTGTTGCACAGGGAGAATTGGATTCAGAAGGTAAAAATAACCCGGGAAGAAAAACAAAAATGCAAGTAGTTCATATTCATTTCCCAGTGTTCTTTCTTTGGGTGTAGCTGCTTTTGTCCGTCATTTATCCATTGAAACTCAGTTAGGTCTCTTTGTCAAAGAAATCCACTTCCATCAGAATACATCCTCATACAAGTATCATTGTCGAAGTGTATAATGATCTCCTGGTTCTGCTCATTTCACTTAGCTTAGTTCATGTAAGTCTCGCCAGTCCTCTCTGTATTCATCCTGCTGGTCATTTCTTACAGAACAATAATATTCCATAACATTCATATACCACAATTTACCCAGCCATTCTCCAATTGATGGGCATCCATTCAATTTCCAGCTTCTAGCCACTACAAACAGGGCTGCTACAAACATTTTGGCACATACAGGTCCCTTTCCCTTCTTCAGTATCTCTTTGGTCAAGATTTTTTCTGTTGTACCATGCAAATTTTAAGATGAATGAGAGAAAAATGATGAGTTTCGTAGATGTTTTTATTTACTGTGGGACCAGTACTGGTTTTGTTTGAAATGGGCAAAAGGGGGCATAAAGAAAATTTTCTCCAGATGGCATGAGACAGAGGGCTTTATGAAGGAAGCAGTGGTAAGAAAATCACTGGCATAATCATTGGAGATTTTTAAAAATTAAATTCTGCTAACTATATGATGCTCAGAAAATCATCTTCATTGACATTAAAATGGAGGAAAAAGTCCTTGGGGGGGAGGAGGGGGAGAGAAAATCACTGGCATTAAGTAAACACATAGACCTGAGAATAAAGAAATTTGTTGTTTCTTAGTAAATGTGTTCTTTAGTGACCAAATTTCTCTAAAAGGATTCAGAGTTCTTCTTGCCCCTGAAAGGCTATTAAAACAAAAAAAAAAAAATCATATTATAAATACATACAAAACCCCCCTTTTTAAAAATTAAAATTTTGTTTCAAAAGAAAATTTATTTATCTAATTTTGATGCAAATATCTCATTTAATGGGTATATGAAAGAATTGTAAATAGAGTATTTTGCAAAACTTTAAAAGTGTGTATTAATATGAATTATTATTGTGGTTGTTAACAGCAGTAATAATAACAATAATTATAATGAGAATCATTGTCAACACTATTATTGTTTGGTTCTATGATTTCATCAATGAAAAAGTCTCCTAGTGTAAAAATTGCCTTTATTGATGAAGATTGGCAATTCCACTATGACTCACTGACTTGAGAAAATGAATATCACAATGAAGGGTTGAGAGTGACATCATATCAAAGAGAGACTATTCCTATAGTCATACTACTCTCATGTCAATCTAATTGGAAAAATCCCCACCCAAATCTGATTAGAGCACAATGGCTGGAGTCTGAACAAGATTGTGAAGAAAGTTAATCTAATCTCATTATCAGTAATGTCTCTTAAAAAGACTGATTTTGAAATCAAGACTTAGAAAAAGGGGGGGGGACTCTGGATCTCCCCAAATTATTAGTTTTTGATAATCATTTCTCTAAAGTACATAGACGTGTTAGGACTTGAATTGAATTCTTTCTGAATACTAGGCTAGTCCTATATTCACTATATCATGTTACCTTTCCAAAGGGAAGATTCTAGAAATTAAAAATTGGAAATAAACAGAAACCTTGCATTTCAGATGCCAGTGTGCTTGATTCATTCTTGTTTAGTCTTGAAAACAGATCAATAAAATACTTGGTTGTGAAATGTGACACCATAAAGACTGAGATTTTCTTCCTTCTGCAGATCTACAGTCATGCTCTGAGGAAGTGAGATTTTTCTGCTGAATCTGAGGGTCTTGGCTAAAAAAACCACAGAGCAACAGAAAGGCCAATTTTTTCCTCCATACAAATTAAATTTATAAAATTTCATGTCATGGGTGAGTTGTTTGAATATAATTTGGGGATTTTGAATTTATGAATGAATGTTCAGCCTTGAACTTCACATAGAAACAGGTACTATTCACCATTCAGAGGTTAAATTCCCTTAGATTTACATTACATTTTATCCATTATGAACCTCTAATGCCAAATGCTGTGTCAGGGCTTCAAAGGAACCATCACAAGTAATAACCTTTGAGAGGAAAAAAAAAACAATAAAATTGACAAATGGGATTCCCTCCCTCCCTGAATAAATCACAGAGTCTAAAAAGTCAACTTCTAAGTCTACACATTAGAAAAAGGGAATGTAGAGGAAGGAGGAAACAGCACTGACAAATGTGACATGACTCAGGGAGTTACCAACAACAGTCATGGAAAGAATTCTTAGGATAATATTTAAGAGGCAGGAGGAACCTCAGAAGACAGCTGCTTCCCATTTCAAAGATGAGAAAACTGAGTCCTAGAGAAGTTAAATGAATTGCCTAAAATCTCCAACAGAATAAGTGGCTAGAACTCTGAATCTAAATCCATCACTCTTTCTACAACACTTCATTGTTTCCTCAAAGAGGAAAACAAAAAACAAAATTCCTGCTTTTGGAAAGAAATGAAATATACTGAATAATAGTGAGAGAATCAAAAGGTTTCAGACTGATGAGGGAATTGACTTGAAGGACTAAGATGAGGAATGCAAATAGCAAGAGGGGAATGGTGGGGCTGAATAGGTAGAATTCAGAGGCAAGATGCTGGTTTGTGGGAACAATGTTCAAAAGATGATAGGTTAGTTTTTTGGTTTTTTATTTGTTTTCTGTAAGGAAAATGTCTAGTAGATGAGAATCTGGTAAATATGGACTCAGTTAAAAAATATTAGTGGGTGTTGGGCTTGAAATTAGGAATAAACATCTTCCTGAATTCAAATCTGGCCTCAGACACTTACTAGCTGTGTGACCCTGGCAAGTCACTTCACCTTCTTTGCCTCAGTTTCTTCATCTATAAATTGACCCAGAGAAGAAAATAACAAACCAACGTACTTTTTTTTTGGCCAAAATATCCCAGTATGGTCATGAAGAGCTCCACCTACCTGAAATAACCGAACAACAAAAGAAACTTGCTAATTAAGATGGAGAAAGACATGTGTATTAACTCATCTTGATTATTAAAGACAGGAGAGGCAAAATAGAACAATAGGAAATTTGCAGGCTGCAGTCAATCCAATAAGCTTTTAAGAAGTGTCTATTATATTTCTTGTAAAAAGCAGCACAGTGGTTAGAAAGCAGATTTGGAAGCAGGAGGTTCTGGGCTTGAGGCTCACATAATAACTTCAGAGTGCCCAGTGCAACCATCAATGATAAATCATTGATGAAAAGTAGATCCTCATTATGGAGAGAGTTTTCCATACAAATGAAATTATAAGTGTACCCTCAAAACAAACAAAAAACAAACAAACAAAAAATACAGTTCCTGACTTAAGGGAGCATTTCTGGGGCATGTAACAAAATGGTAATTTGAGGATGAAGGAAGAGAGCACTTAGAAGATGGATATCAGAAATCACTTCCCATAGGAGCTAGTATGTTGTTCTAAGTCCTGTTCAACTCTTTGTAATTTCATTTGGTTTGAAATGGTTTGCCATTTCCTTCTCCAGATCATTTTACACATGAGGAAACTGTGGCAAACAGGATTAAGTGACTTGTATGGGGTCACATAGTTATTAATTGTCTGAAACCAGATTTAAACTCAGGAAGATGAGTTTTCTTGATTCCAGGTCTGGAATTCTGTCTTCTGGGTCACTTAGTTGCCCCTGGAGGTGTTATAGAAACTGAATATTGTGGAAGCTATGGATTCTAAGAAACAAAGATAAGAAAAAAATGCATTTCAAGTAAGGGGAGAAAAGCCTATGTTTTAGGCATGGAGGAATGGGATTGAAATTCTCATTCAGAGGACCATAAGCACAGAATCTGGTTTGTCTGGAATGTAGTGTAAAGAAGAGAAATGTGAAATATACCTGGAAAAGTGAGCAGGACCATCTCAACGAAACATCTCATAGATTAACAATGATGGAAGAGACCTTTAGTGATTGTCAAATCACTCAAATAGAAATAGGTACCTACAGGTGCCATATTGATTTAGAAAAACACAATTTGGAGCAGGTAGGTGGTTCAATGGATAGAGCACTAGCCCTAAAGTCAGGAGGACCTGAGTTCAAATCTAGCCTCAGAGACTTAACGCTTCCTGACTATGTGATCCTGGGCAAGTCACTTAACCCCAATTGCCTCAGCAAAAAACCAACAACAAAAATAAAAACAAAAAAATCAAATTGACATGATTTATATTGCATTGTATTTTTTTATTAATTTTGTTCAATACTCATTAAATTTGTTAAAATCTGGTTCAGGGATATTAGGGAATTTTGAGGTTGTTTGCAATGGAGTTTGACACCTCTGGTATTCTACTTCCTTTATATGAATAGTTAAGAAAACTATTGTACAGAGAGTAAAAAGTGAATTGTACAAGATTGTTTAGTAAGATAATTACTACTAGCCAAAAGAACTCATGTTCTTTTCACCTCTATTCTATATCTTCGTATTTCTGTAGGAGCAGCAAATATATACTCAGTAATATAAGTCCATAATCAGCTCTTAACTTAAAAAAAATAAAGTAAAATAAACTAAACCTACCAGAAAGGATTCATTCGAAATCTTATTATATTACTTTTAAAGATTCTCAGTGCTTTGATTATTGATGCTAGAATTAATAGTTTGACTTTGCATAATTCTCTATGGTTAGAAATTTGTGTTTACATACTTAACCCAAACATACACATACACACCTACACAGGAACACACATGAATATATAATACAATAAAATACACACCATATATACACATATGTACACCATATACATACAAGCATATATACATATACTCACACACATACACATACAGATATATGTATATACATATACATATATACATATATCTATATCTATCAATAAAATCTAAACTAGGGCTCCTAAGTGAAACAGTGGACTAAAGTTGGGAAGACTCATCTTCCTCAATTTAAATTTGATCTCAGAAACTTATGAGCTGTGTGAACTTGAGCTCCTCAAGTTCTCCTCACACTTTTCTCATCTGTAAAATGAACTGGAGAAGGAAATGACAAATAGCTCTAGTATCTTTGATAAGAAAATCCCAAATGGGGTCACTAAAAACAGGTCATAACTTACATACAGTGTCACATATATGAACAGAATAATAACATATGAATATAATATAGTCTAATATATTTGTGTATTATTATATATTCTCATTTGCTATTTATTCTCTAACTAGTCTATATATGTATATATATATACATATATATGAATAGGATAATAATATAGGTGAATAGAATATATTCTAATATCTATATATTTTCATTTGATATAAATTCTCCATATATTCTATATTCTATGAATTCTATGTACATTTCACATGTATATTCATATATGTAAACTATATATTCTCATATATGAATAGTGTAGTAGTATATATTTTAAATTTTATATATTCTATTTATTGTCTCTCTATATTCCATATGTATATTCTCATGTATATGAATAGAACAATAATGCACAAATAGAATATATTAGAGTATATTCTCATTTATATGGGTATAATATACCCATATATTATAAATATATATTTAATATAATAAAGAAATAGATATTATATTTATCTATATATAATAAAGAAATAGAATATACTCTCATATATGTATATATATTCTTCTTACATATGTATGTCTATATCTATATTTTCATTTGATCATCACCACAAGCTTGGGAGTTAGGCTTTTTTTTTTTTTTTTTTCCTGAGGCAATTGGGATTAAGTGACTTGCCCAGGGTCACATAGCTAGAAAGTGTTAAGTGTTTGAGACTAGATTTGAACTCAGGTCCTCTTCACTTCAGGGCTGGTGCTCTATTCCACTGCACCACTTAGTTGCCCCAGGGAGTTAGGCTTTTACAAAAATCATCATATCCATTTAACAGTTAAGGAAACTCAGAGTTTAAGTGATTCAGGAATATAGGATAATAGAGCTAGAAGAGATCTAAGAGGCTATCTACTGAAAGCTGTAATTTTTATATTTTTTCCAAGTTTGCAAAGCACTTTCTATACATGTCAGCTCCCTTGGTCCTCACTCTGTGAGGTAAGGACTATTAATATCTACATTTTATAGATGAAGAAACTGAAGTGGAAACAAGTGATCTACCCAAGGTGGTACAGCTAAGTATCTAAGGCTGGCAGGATTCGAATTCAAGTGTGTCTGACTCCAGATTCCAACTCCATCCACTGTGCCAAATTGTTGCTATCAACTACTCTAACTCCTTCATTTTAGTGCTGATAAAATCAAAATCCAGGGAGGTTTATTAGCATGCTTAAAGTTACCCAAGTTTTAAGTTTTGAAGGACAGATTTGAATCCATGTTCTCTGACCTCAGAGACAGTGGTTTAAAACATTATCTTGACTCAAGGTCACACAGGTAAGAAACTTATTCAAAATCACATTTTTATTCGTATTAAAAGCTAAGTCTACATAAAAATGACTGTCATCTCTCCAGTGATCCATATCCATTATCTTATCTCATGCTCCCAGAAACGTCATAAAATAGGTAAAATTATTATTATCCCCAGTTACAATCTGTAAAGTAGGAAAATATGTCTCAGAGAGATGAAATGATGGCCTAAGGCAGGGGTCCTCAAACTTTTAAAATAGGGGGCCACTTCACTGTCCCTCAGACTGTTGGAGGGCCGGACTATAGTAAAAACAAAAATTTTGTCTTGTGGGCCTTTAAATAAAGAAACTTCATAGCCCTGGGTGAGGGGGATAAATGTCCTCAGCTGCTGCATCTGGCTCACGGCGGTAGTTTGAGGACCCCTGCTAGGCCATACAACTACAGTGGCAAAAACCTTTACCTGAACTCAGGTCTTCTAAATCTAAATCCAATGCTGTCTCCATTACATTTGACTCTTCTCATTGCAAAAGCCTAGTGCCACTGTTCCTATTCAACAGGAAAATTGTTGCTGTCTGAGATGTACATTTTCAAATGTATTCTCTATATAGTCTATATAGTCATATGTATATTCTCATATATATGAATAGGATAATAACATGGATGAATAGTATATACATATATATTCTAATATATAATTGCACATTCTCATTTGATACACCTACATATATATTTATTTTCTATATATTCCATATGTACATTCTTACATTATAATATATCTAATATAATCTATGTCTATATTACTCTGTAAGAAATAATAAATATGAAAAACTTAGGGAAACTTGGAAAGATACTGATGCAAAGTGAAATAAGCAAAATCAGGAAAACAATGTAGAGTATTGGAAATGGAAAGAACAATGACTAAATGAACAAACAATAAATAAAGCTGAACTTCATCTCTTCCTAAAACATACATGAAAAAATATTCTTCTCTATTTTCATTGAAGAATTAGGGAACTTTGGGTGTGGAAAATTACATATACTGCTAGACTCAGTTGATGTATTGTTAATTTTGTCAAGTCCCCCCTCCCCTTTAAGGTTTTTATTATCATTATTATTACTGCTTGTTACAAGAAGTGCTTTGCTGAGTATTTGTAGTGGAAGAATACACATATTCAGAAATGAAGGTGATATAAAAACAAAAGCTATCACTAAAAGTTTTGAAAAGCAATAAGGAGTCCCATTGCCTTACTGATCCAAAGTATTATCCCTTGAAGAGCTTTTTAGAAATTTTACTAAATTATCTTCTGAAAATATTTACAATGCTTAGGATGTTTTCTATACCCAGTATTTCTTAGTTATTGTCCCCTTATTCTGTCTTCAAGTAAGTATAGTGCTAGAAGGAGGAAAGAAGTTGAAAAACAAATTTTTATGGAGAGATGGACTACTAGGAGAAAATAGAAAGGGAGAAGGAGATATCTTACAAATGAGAATATAGTCATACTCAATCTGACCATACAATTTTGTGACTTGGGAAATAGAACATGCTATAAAAATATCTTTATTTAGGACTTCACATCAGAAAGGTGTTTGAAGGACCCCTTATCTTTAGAACAGGTGTTCTGGGTTTTTAAGCACCATTTTTCTAACAAAATTAAACAAATTATTTGTTTAATTATTTTAAACTATTTAAAATAAATTGTTTGTTTGTTTGTCTTGAAGATTCTCTTCATTGATTTTTGATCTCTCTTAATGTCTTCCCTGAGCTTAGACAAGATGCTTTAGTCAGTTTGCTAAAAAGTCAGAATTGTAACTAGGTTGATAATCTCTTGTGTTCCATTCCATACACAAGAGATGCTTTTCAAGTACTAATTGACCATTTTAAATTATCTGTTTTCTGCTATCATGTAAGAGATAATGCCATGATTTCAAAACAATATAGGTCTTTAATCTAGAGAATGTATGTGTTGATTTGAAAGAGCCTCTTCATATTCTAATAATTATTTTTTTCTCTGAACTAAAATTTATACAGACACACACACTGTTGTGTATTTATTTATTGAGCATATATTACTATGCTGAAGCATTAAAAAAAAAGGCAAAGAAAGAAAGTGGACTGCTTCATTTAGTCAAGTCAGTCAATCAATAAATGTTTACAAAATGCCTACCCTATGTCAGGGTTAGGATATATAAAAAGGCTCTCCAGAAGGTCAGTCTAAATGGAGAGACAATATGAAAACAAAAAATAACCACAGCAAAATCTGATATGGAAAGGATAAATAGAAGGAAAACATTAACATTAAGGGCAATGGAGAAAACTTCTAGGGGAAGGTAGAATTTTCATTGTGACGGGAAGGAACTCATGGAAGCCAGGAGTCAAAAATGAGGAGGGAAAAATTCCAGTTAGGGAGGACAGCCATTGAAAATGATTAGAAATGAAGGATAGAGAAACTTGGGCAAAAAGGGCAAGACCAGTGTCATTAAATTATAAAGTATGTGAGTGGTATAAGATATTAGACTGGAAAGGTGGATCAGTTTATGAAAAGCTTTGAATGCCAAAGAAACAATTTTACATTTGAACTTGGAGGTGATAGAGTTATTGGATTTTATTAAATAGAGTACTTTATAGGTGGCTCCATAGATAACAATGTGATAATAAGAGATTTAAAGGAAGGATAACTGCAAGTTGGGTTACCTTCTCCTCTGTCTTTGGGAACTTTTATAGGATGACAAGTATTAGAATCATTCTAAATAAGAAGGGATGAATGGGTTGAAGGCTAAATCACTGGAAGGAGAAGTGAAAGAGATGAGCTCTAATCTAGCATAATATTGATGTTTATATGCATAAAATAATCATAATTTTATATTCAACAGATACTTATTGAGCATCTAGTATGTATTTCTAAGGCACGGGCCACACAATGATGGATATTTTATATCCTAGTAGGAGAATGAGGATGTATATATATGTGTGTGAGAAAAAGCATAAGAGGTAGAAATAAAGTGCTCTGAAAGGTTAAAGAAAAAGGAAATCATTTCTGGATGTGATGGAGAAGTGAATTTCAAGAAGACATGTTTGTTGGTTGTATATCAGCTGGATTGCCATGTTTAGTACAATAAAATAGGGGAATCTTAACACATCTGTTAGGGCACATATGCATAGTGGAATAAAAAGGCAGTAAAAAAGGAAGTAAAGAAACTAGGAAGAAAAGAAGAGAGAAAGAATGAAAGGGAAGAAGGAAAGCAGATAGGAAAGAAGGAAAAAAAGGAAAGAAAAAAATGAAGAAAACAAGAAAAAAGAAAGAAAGAGAGAAGAGAGAAGAGAAAGGAGGAAGAAAAGATTTACTAAGCAAAATTCTGGCCATTATGCTAAGTATTTTACAAATATTATCTCATTAAATTTTTTCAATGATCCTGGGGAATAGGTGCTATTATTATTATTATTATTATTATTATCCTCATTTTATAGGTAAGGAAACTGAAACAGATTGAGATTAAATGATTTTCCTGGGATCACACAACTAATATTTGAAGCTACATTTTGATTTAGATCTTCTTGACTACAGGCTCAGTTCTCTTATCCTCTGTACCACATAGATGGTGGAATGAAAAGAAGACTGGATCGGAAAAATGAGGCAGATTTTTTTCTAATCTTAAAATCCTTGAAATTGTATTCCTGTTCTCCTTGCTCTCCATCTGCTCCCAAAGAATGATGATTAAAGATCAGTCCAGAATAAAATCTCATCCATAGAATCCCCAGGAGCACTAAAGAATATTTACAGGTCAAAAAAAAAAAAGGAAGTACCAGAGCTAGTACTAGGAAGTAGGAGAGCTAGGCAGGCTGTATTGATATGATTTTTGATGTTGAACATGGCATCTGGTATAAATTTGTGTTTGAACTTCACCTGGACCAGAAAGGTCACATAAAAAACTCAGAGCACATGGATGCTCATTTTCTTCATAACTTCTCAGATCTCTGGAAACTGGAGATTTGGCATTTATCAAATTTGAGTTGGAGAGTCTCAAAAGTATCCCATGGAAACTCCAAACCTCCAGAACCTATAGAAATCCTGGTGGCTGAATGTTTCAGAATTTGCAGACCTTTGGGGCTTAATAATAACTGCCCAAAAGGACTGAGGAAAAGAATATAATTGATGCTCATCATTTTGTTTTAGGATCAAATTCCTATGCATGCAAGATGTTTTGGCAAATTTGCATATTTATTTTTATCTAAAATCCCCCGAAGTTAAAGTTCATTTTAGTTTGTGAATTCAATAAATATACCTCCTGTTTTCAAGAAGTATATGATTTAACATGAAATATTTTAGCTAAATGCTTTATTATCAGTGTTAGAAATCTCAATTTTTCAGAGGATTAGAAGTTCAGGAGAATTTGAGATATGATCTTTGTTTATCTCACAGAGAAATATAAGTTCAATGTTCAACTCTTGGAACCACAAAAATGCATTATTCATTTATAGCATCAATATGCATGTATTTGACAATGGCAACAATGAAAAAGTTATACTTGGATAAAAGAAAAAAATGAAATAATATAATATAGTTAACCAAAATACAGCATAGTTATTTGGTTTGTAAATAACCAGTGATAATAAATAGAATGTACTATGCTAGGATATTAGCAGATATTAGAAAATAATATATATGGTTCTGTGATATTCAATAAAATTACTTTAATCATTTTGTAACCTTACTTCCCCCTAATTGATATGGTCATTTGAAATTGAAGGGAAGAAAAAGGTTATAATAATTAGTTTTATTGCTGTTAGTTCAAAATATGTTAGATAATTACTTTTTTCTTTTATCTGATTATTACAATTATTTCAGAACCACTAATCCTGCTCCTTATTTGATTATATAAAAATAGATTATACTTACAGGGTAAGCTTTTTTTTTTTTTGGCAAAAAATTTATAGGAGAGGTAGAGAGTAAAAGAAATCTTATGTATGGCATTCCCCCCCCCCCCCAAAAAAATGACATAACATATGGAAACTCATAAATGAGCCAAGATCCATTTTTTTTTAACATATAAAGTAATTTTTACATGAACTAATGCCTTTGTATGGCATTGTACCTGACTTAGATAATTTGTCCTTAAACTTCAAATCAACTTTCTGTTTTGGCTACTCGGTTCCTGAAAGACTGCCTAAATGCCTTTCTCTCTTAGCTTCATTCTATCCCCAAGGTCAAAATTTAATCTCTGCTCAATCCTACCTAACCTTTTCTCCATTCTTTTCCTACAAACTGGATAAGTGTTTTCTTCACTTTTCAGTTTGCAACTACTATTAGCTAATTAACTGAAAGCCTATGAATATAGTGGTGGCAATCCCCTTGAACAAGGAGGAATATGAAATAGTCCAGTATTGTTGGTGGAATTACGATGCCATCTGGGAGAATGCAATGTGAAAAGGAACTTGGTGCCCATCAAAGGTTATTTACTGTCCAGAAACAAGGACCCTACCTAAATAACAATAGATAGATGAAAGAGATTATGAAAGAAAACATTGAATTTAGAATGTATTACTGTGTATACATCAGACAACTAAGATTTAGAAATAAAACAAACTAGAATAAATATTTTAGCTATAAGTGAATTAACATGATTTGGGTAACACCTTTAGCAAAAATAATGTTTTACTATCCATTATTAATACATATAACAATAATCAGTTTGTCCTATATTGATTATTTTATAGGCTTTACTTAACTTTTAAAAATATTGTGAATAGGATGTAAAAAGAATTGTTCCATGCAACGTCAAAGACAAAAATGATTATTTCCTAGATTGTACCAAGCAATTAGACAAGTAGCCTGTGAGTGAGTCTAGTGCATATATGTAGATATGTAAATATGTATAATTATATTTTATTATATTGAATAAGCACTATATGAATATATATGAAAAACCATGAGCTTGGTCAAGAATTGGTTAAAAGGAGAGCAATCTGGGTTATATCTACTATTTAGCATGAACAAAAAAGAGAGACAAGGAAATGGTACATTGTCATTAGAACTGGGAATACTTGGGTTTGTAACTCCTCTTAGATAAGTTCCAAGTAACATTGGTATGTGTGACCCTATATTACTTAATCTTTTTCAACCTTCATTTTCTCATTTGTCAAAAGGGATGATAATATCTCTAAAATGACTCACAGGGTTGATGTTAGGATCATAGATGAGGTCCATGCAAATCTTGAAATGTCATATAAGGTCATTATTATTGTTATTATTGTTATCATTATCATAGATAATGACAATGTAAGGATACATGTCAATTATGACATGTAGAAGATTGTCTGACCTTACTGAAATCTCAGATTACTTACATTATCAGTTAATATTGAAGTTTTTTTTTTTAGATAAGAAAAAAAATTGCTCACTTGAATGTCCCATATTAACATAAATTTATAATATTAAAGTTTTTAATGGAAAATAAATATACCTATGATAATAAACAAAGTAATAATAATCATAACTGAAACTTTGCTTAATGACTCAGAATCATTGTTCTGAATATCAATGATTCGTCTTTTATTTATACAGTGATGTCTTCATGGATTATTGACTTGTTTTGAGTTGCTTACCCCTGTGCTAAATGTTCTGAAGCTACTGTGCTTTCATACCATTTTTATTATGAATAGCCCCTTTATTTCCTTGCTCCAGAGTTAGCTGTCTCTTCTTACTTCTTTCTGAGGGAACTAACAATATCTCAGGTTTCTTATTAAGTAACTAGGTAGTGGTAGCAGGTAACAGGTAATATAGAAGTGGTTATTTTTCTGCCCTGTGTTAACATTGTTGTGGTTTGTTTTATTTGTAGTTGCTTTAGTTGTTTCTGATTCTTTGAGACCCCATTTGTGGTTTTCTTGGTAAAAATACTTGAGTGGTTTTTTGTTTCCTTCTCCAGCTCATTTTTTAGATGAGAAAAATGAGACAAAGAAAATTAGGTGACTTGCCCATAGTCACATAGCTAATAAATGTCTAAGGCCAGTTTTGAACTTATGAAGAAGAGTCTTCCTGACTTCCATCCTGGTGTTCTAATAACTGTTCTATATAAATATTAGTCATTGTGTATATACAGTTCCCAACAATCTTAGTGCAGTTTCACGTTATCAAAAGGTTATATTTCAAGTTTTAGTGGCATAAAACTATAGTAAAACTTTGGAATATTCTTCATATGCCATATAATTTATCATATATATGATAAACATAATTTCATATAAATATATTTTGAGTTTTTAAAAAAAAACTGATTCTTGGTTATTCCTTGTACAGATGCACTTTAAAGAAAGCAGTATTTCTGATTAGTATGCTTAGATGAATCCTCAAAGATGCCCTCTCTCATCCTCCCCTGATAGAAAATCCAATAAGAATGCTGAGAAATGTGTTCTGGTTTGTTCACATATTTCACGCTTGAGATGTTAATTGATGAAGAGTGATATCTCATGTTTTTAACTCCTTCTTTTCCCTGACTGGAATTCCAGTGATATATCATAGTTGCCTCTCTCCCTCCTTCCTTAGAAGGAGCATATATAAGAAATTCAATGCTGCAAAATATTTTTAATATTTAACATTAACAAAACATTTTTAACAGTGCTTTTTGTTTTCATAGAACATGTAAATTAAAAATAGAATGACCTAGAATTTTCAAGTCCAGAATGGGTTACATTTCCTTTTGTTTGTTTTTTTAATCTGTGATTTAGGATATTGACTATTCAAGAATAATAAGTGATTTATCCATTTCAGGTTAAATGCTCGGACAAAGATTTGGGCTATGATTTTATGATGGTTTATATTTCTTCATTGTTTTCTTTTTTTGAGGTGGTAAAGGAAGTTTTCATCCATTTTAGAATGATTAGTGATATTTTTCTTTTCTTCCTCCTTTCAGAAAATTAATTGAACAATTATGCATCTGAATTAAAGACAAGATAGTATTATAAGATAATATTATTTAATACTTGTCTTAGATTCTAGGCTACTATTATTTTTAATATGATTAGCTATACTTTTAGTAGCCTTTCTGACTACCAGGTCTACTGTGACCTCTTTGTTTTTAATATGATATTATCCCATGTGATAGTTCAAAGACTTTTAGACAGTTATGTTGTCTTTTGGAATAACATCCTTAACAAGTCCATGTGAATAACAGCAGGCAATGATGCTATCTTAGTGGAAATCCCAATTGGATGGTAGTGTGGTAGGATGGACTATGGGAGGGAGGATGGACTATGAATTCTAGGAGATAAAATACAAGTAAAACATTGGGAAAAAAAGGGAAGAGAGTTAACAGATATAATTCTGGGAATCCTGGCAACTGCATTAAATTCTTTCCTTTACAAATGAGATCCTTTCCCCTTTTCAGGTTGAGAAAAAATGGCTATAAAAGTATCCCAAGAAATGTCAGTGCTGGGCACATAGCATTTTGTGATAAATTTTTAAATTTTAAACTTAAATATTTAAAATGGGAAAAGGAAAAAAAATGCCAGATATAGAGCAGATCATAAGAGAGATCTGATATAAAACAATAGATTTCCATTCAAGAAAACCCATATAATAAATACTCCACATTGTTTTCAAAGCTGTTCAACTTTTCTTTGATTATATCTGGTTTTCTTTGTTCATTGGTTGTTCATTTACCCACCTCCTCCCCTCCCAAAAAAAGGCTTCAATTTAGCATGGAGATGTGTGTCTACATACACACACATACACCTAGTATCTATAAACACACACATATACAACATATATATGTATACTATGCTTATTTTCACCTGTCACCTGTTTTTCTAAAGGTGGGTAGCACTTTCCTTTATAGGTTCAAGTCTTTCCATGTGTTTTTTTAATCAACCATCTTATCATTTGCTACATACAACAATTTTCTAACCCAATTATATCCTTAATTTTTCATTTAAATTTTAATTTAAAATAATTTAAGTTATCCTTCAACACTGTAAAATTTGATAATTGCTGAATATACTTCCTTTATATCTTTTTTCCTAGTTTCTTTGAAGTTCCTGAACTTTTCCTCTTCCAAATGAATTTTGTTATTCTTTTTTCTAACAGCAAAATATTTTTAATAAGTTAATTGGGATGATATTGAATAAATAAATTAGGTAAAATTGTCATTTAAAAATTATATTGACTCTATCCATAAACAATTAGCGTTATTTAAACTAATTTATTTGTAGAAATTTATCTGTAGAAAACATGTCTTATGTTTATGTTCAAATAGTTTCTGTATATGTTTTGGCAGGTATATGCTCAGATATGTTATACTATCTAGTTATTATTATTATTAATTATTTTTGCTGTGATTAAAGGTTCTGATAAAGGCCTCATTTCCAAAATATATAGAGAACTGACTCAAATTTATAAAAAAATCAAGCCATTCTCCAATTGATAAATGGTCAAAGGATATGAACAGACAATTTTCAGATGAAGAAATTGAAACTATTACCACTCACATGAAAGAGTGTTCCAAATCACTATTGATCAGAGAAATGCAAATTAAGACAACTCTGAGATATCACTACTGTCAGATTGGCTAAGATGACAGGAAAAAATAATGATGAATGTTGGAGGGGATGCGGGAAAACTGGGACATTGATGCATTGTTGGTGGAGTTGTGCACGAATCCAACCATTCTGGAGAGCAATCTGGAATTATGCCCAAAAAATTATCAAACTGTGCATACCCTTTGATCCAGCAGTGTTTCTACTGGGCTTATACCCCAAAGAGATACTAAAAAAGGGAAAGGGACCTGTATGTGCCAAAATGTTTGTAGCAGCCCTGTTTGTAGTGGCTAGAAACTGGAAAATGAATGGATGCCCATCAATTGGAGAATGGCTGGGTAAATTGTGGTATATGAATGTTATGGAATATTATTGTTCTGTAAGGAATGACCAGCGGGATGAATACAGAGAGGACTGGCGAGACTTACATGAACTGATGCTAAGTGAAATGAGCAGAACCAGGAGATCATTATACACTTCGACAACGATATTGTATGAGGATGTATTCTGATGGAAGTGGATTTCTATGACAAAGAGACTTAACTGAGTTTCAATGGATAAATGATGGACAGAAACAGCTACACCCAAAGAAGGAACACTGGGAAATGAATGTGAACTATTTGCATTTTTTATTTTCTTCCCGAGTTATTTTTATCTTCTGAATCCAATTCTCCCTGTGCAGCGGGAGAACTGTTCGGTTCTGCAAATATGTATTGTATCTAGGATATACTGCAACATATTTAACATATATAGGACTGCTTGCCATCTTGGGGGGAGGGGTGGAGGGAGGGAGGGGAAAAAACGAAACATAAGCGAGTGCAAGGGATAATGTTGTAAAAAAAAATTATCCTGGCATGGATTCTGTCAATACAAAGTTATTATTAAAAATAAAATTTAAATTTAAAAAAAATTATTTTTGCTGTGGCAATTGGGGTTAAGTGACTTGTCCAGGGTCACCCCACCAAGAAGTGTTAAGTGTCTGTTGCCAGATTTTAACTCAGATCCTCCTGACTTCAGGGATGGTGCTTTATCCACTACACCAACTAGCTGTCCCTATCTAATTATTTTAAATAGTTTAAAACAATATTGAACAATATTATTGACACAGTATAGTTTCTCTGTTTTTCCCTTGTGATTAAATCCATTTTAACTTTAACTCTGTTTGAGATCATGGTTACTATTCTGCGTTTTTAATATAACAGATTCTACTCCTGCCCTTTATTTTTGTATGCATCTCTCATTTTCATAAGTTTCCTGAAAACAACATATCATTGAATTCAAATGTTTAATATGCCATCCCTTTCAATTCAATGGGTAAGTTATTCTCATTCATATTCTAAGCTACAATTACTTGTATATTTTCCTCCTCACTATTTTTCTCACCCTATTTACCCTATCTCTCTTCACTCCTCTCCTTTACTTGTACCCATTATGAGACTTTCCTATTTCTTAACATACCTATTTCTTTAAAAGTCCCTCCATTAGTTTCTTTTCCTATCCTAAACCTTGTCCTCTTAGACTTCTATACTCTTCTAGATATATATTAATCCCTCTTCAACCCATTCCCAATGAAAGAGTACTTCCCTTCTTTCTACTAGCTTCTTCTGTATTATCTTTTCCTTTTATGCTTCATTTGTGTGATTTAATTACTCCTTTTTCTCTCTCCTTACAGTTTTTTTTTTTAAGAATTACCCCATGACACTCAGCTCAGCCACATAGTATTTACTAACTAGTAAATCTATCTGTCTCTGTCTCTCTGTCTCTCTCTTTCTCTTTCTTCCTCTTTATCTCTCTCACACATCTATCTATACTCTT